>NC_092639.1:62566599-62866599 GCF_039555335.1 Amphiura filiformis | reverse complement strand
AATTCACTTTGTGTAACAAGTATGATTTTGAATGTCCAATTTATTATCCATTCCAAAAGGAGCACCCCCTTCCAAGGCTATATGATTAGGATTTGGACTAAGGTTAGGAAGTTGATATAGGATTAGGGTTTGCCTGTTAAGGGTATGTTAGGGTTAAGGTTGGGATTAGGGTTAGGTTAGGGTTAGGATTAGGATTAGGGTTAGGATTAGGGTTAGGATTAGAATTACGGTTAGTGTTATGGCCCATGTTTAGGGTTATAGGGTACCGTATGTAGGAGGGGTCTGCAATTACCTTGGATAAAATACAGTTGTTTGTGTGGGTGTGTGTACATCTGTACAGGTACATGTATGGCTATGTGAATATAGGCCTGTGATTCATATGAAGAATGTGCATGGTCTTTTTATAGTACAAGGACAAATTGGCCAATGCCAGAGGCTATATGCATACCAATGTGTGTACATCTACAAATGAGAAATTTTTGGTGGTTTGCTTTTCATTGCAAATTGCAGTCATTTTAAATTATCGCAGTTTTTTTTTTTTCAACTTCCTACGCACAAAATGGCGTTTAATTTACTCGCAACATTACGCGTCTGGTAAAGCCGTGAAATTGTGCCTATTTAGAGGATATCTCATCATTTGTATAATGTACATCATCACTATACTTGTCCATGTTATCAAAGATATGGCTATATGCAGCTGTGAATTTCAGCCCCCCCTTATGGCCAGGGTACCAGGGGATGGGTGGCTGGGACTTATACCAGGGCTAAATTTCAAAATGTTAAAACTCCCTGCCAAGTCCCGGACCGACGGGAAACAACACATGGCCGGCCCTACAGGGACAAATTTTGTGTCAATGCCCGTCTGTTATAATAAACTGCCCGGCTATTTGTTCCGGTACTGATCTGCACTGCAGGCAGTGGTTGGAGTGGGTCAGGGACTCAGGGTTTCAATTGACAAGTGCATTGTCAACAGTCTTCATTTTCACGTGCATGAAATCTATAAGCTTAACTACTGAACATACGGGCCTATGCACCCCCCCACAATCATAATTACTCACATCACTAGTATCACAGGGTCAGGGTTTCAATTGACAAGTGCATTATCAACAGCCTTGCATTTTAACGTGCATGAAATCTATAAGCTTAAATACTGAATATACAGGCCTATGTACCCCCCAGCAGCACACACACAATCATAATTACTCACATCACTAGTATCACAGGGTCAGGGTTTCTATTGACAAGTGCATTATCAACAGCCTTGCATTTTAACGTGCATGAAATCTATAAGCTTAAATACTGAATATACAGGTCTATGTCCCCCCCCCCCCACACACACACAATCATAATTACTCACATCACTAGTATCACATACATTCAAATTCCATCATGAAATCTATTCGGCTTTCACAGTACAGTGATTTTCAAGTTCAAACGCTAGCTCTTCAAAGGTGCTGAATTCGACCATCGTGCAAATCGCCAGATATCGCATCAGCAAATTATTATAAGGGCGCACATCACTGAAAATGATGCCAGTTTTTCTCTATAAAATGCTAATTAAAAATCATTTAAACAATTTTTGATATCTGCCATCTGTGATACAATTGTAGGATTTAATATTACTAATCATTACCAATCCAAATTTAGCCAAAATTATGCAAATTTCTGCTCATTTTAATGCTATCTATGTTTTTTTTTTTTTTTTTAAATTAATTAAGATTTGTTCCAAGTCTACCATGTTACAATACTGATAATTCAATAAAAAAACTTTTTAGACTGCAACAAGTCTGTCCTAAAACATTGTATTTATTTGGATAATGAATTGGAAATTCAAAATCATATTTGCTACACAAAGTAAAATTATTTGAAGTTTGAAATATATAGTGGACAAAATAAAGTCCAATTTGAAAGAATTTAATGTTCTAAGGTGTATGGCTCAAGGCTTGGATAGCAGTTATCCATGTTTGACCAATGCATGCATGGATAGCCCTAGTGAAATGGACATTGGATAGCTCTTATCCATAGTGCTGAGTGACCAGCATGGATAATTGCTATCCATTTTGCCTCTCAGTTTACATGTGTTTGGCCCAAGGCTTGGATAGCAGTTATCCATGCATACAAGTGAAATGGGAAAATAATGGATAGCTCTTATCCATCCCAGTGCTGACCAGCATGGATAATTGCTATCCATTTTGCTTGTCAGATTACATATTACAACAGAGATTATTTTCATTTTGGACTTTACTAAGTCCAGATATATTTCAAACTTGAAATTAAATTCACTTTGTGTAACAAGTATGATTTTGAATGTCCAATTTATTATCCATTCCAAAAGGAGCACCCCCCCCCCTTCCAAGGCTATATGATTAGGATTTGGACTAAGGTTAGGAAGTTGATATAGGATTAGGGTTTGCCTGTTAAGGGTATGTTAGGGTTAAGGTTGGGATTAGGGTTAGGTTAGGGTTAGGATTAGGATTAGGGTTAGGATTAGGGTTAGGATTAGAATTACGGTTAGTGTTATGGCCCATGTTTAGGGTTATAGGGTACCGTATGTAGGAGGGGTCTGCAATTACCTTGGATAAAATACAGTTGTTTGTGTGGGTGTGTGTACATCTGTACAGGTACATGTATGGCTATGTGAATATAGGCCTGTGATTCATATGAAGAATGTGCATGGTCTTTTTATAGTACAAGGACAAATTGGCCAATGCCAGAGGCTATATGCATACCAATGTGTGTACATCTACAAATGAGAAATTTTTGGTGGTTTGCTTTTCATTGCAAATTGCAGTCATTTTAAATTATCGCAGTTTTTTAATTGCAACTTCCTACGCACAAAATGGCGTTTAATTTACTCGCAACATTACGCGTCTGGTAAAGCCGTGAAATTGTGCCTATTTAGAGGATATCTCATCATTTGTATAATGTACATCATCACTATACTTGTCCATGTTATCAAAGATATGGCTATATGCAGCTGTGAATTTCCAGCCCCCCCTTATGGCCAGGGTACCAGGGGATGGGTGGCTGGGACTTATACCAGGGCTAAATTTCAAAAATGTTAAAACTCCCCGCCAAGTCCCGGACCGACGGGAAACAACACATGGCCGGCCCTACAGGGACAAATTTTGTGTCAATGCCCGTCTGTTATAATAAACTGCCCGGCTATTTGTTCCGCGTACTGATCTGCACTGCAGGCAGTGGTTGGAGTGGGTCAGGGACTCAGGGTTTCAATTGACAAGTGCATTGTCAACAGTCTTCATTTTCACGTGCATGAAATCTATAAGCTTAACTACTGAACATACGGGCCTATGCACCCCCCACAATCATAATTACTCACATCACTAGTATCACAGGGTCAGGGTTTCAATTGACAAGTGCATTATCAACAGCCTTGCATTTTAACGTGCATGAAATCTATAAGCTTAAATACTGAATATACAGGCCTATGTACCCCCCCAGCACACACACACAAATCATAATTACTCACATCACTAGTATCACAGGGTCAGGGTTTCTATTGACAAGTGCATTATCAACAGCCTTGCATTTTAACGTGCATGAAATCTATAGCTTAAATACTGAATATACAGGTCTATGTCCCCCCCACACACACACAATCATAATTACTCACATCACTAGTATCACATACATTCAAATTCCATCATGAAATCTATTCGGCTTTCACAGTACAGTGATTTTCAAGTTCAAACGCTAGCTCTTCAAAGGTGCTGAATTCGACCATCGTGCAAATCGCCAGATATCGCATCAGCAAATTATTATAAGGGCGCACATCACTGAAAATGATGCCAGTTTTTCTCTATAAAAATGCTAATTAAAATCATTTAAACAATTTTTGATATCTGCCATCTGTGATACAATTGTAGGATTTAATATTACTAATCATTACCAATCCAAATTTAGCCAAAATTATGCAAATTTCTGCTCATTTTAATGCTATCTATGTTTTTTTCTTAGAATAAAAATTAATTAAGATTTGTTCCAAGTCTACCATGTTACAATACTGATAATTCAATAAAAAAAACTGTTTAGACTGCAACACGTCTGTCCTAAAACATTGTATTTATTTGGATAATGAATTGAAATTCAAAATCATATTTGCTACACAAAGTAAAATTATTTGAAGTTTGAAATATATAGTGGACAAAATAAAGTCCAATTTGAAAGAATTTAATGTTCTAAGGTGTATGGCTCAAGGCTTGGATAGCAGTTATCCATGTTTGACCAATGCATGCATGGATAGCCCTAGTGAAATGGACATTGGATAGCTCTTATCCATAGTGCTGAGTGACCAGCATGGATAATTGCTATCCATTTTGCCTCTCAGTTTACATGTGTTTGGCCCAAGGCTTGGATAGCAGTTATCCATGCATACAAGTGAAATGGGAAAATAATGGATAGCTCTTATCCATCCCAGTGCTGACCAGCATGGATAATTGCTATCCATTTTGCTTGTCAGATTACATATTACAACAGAGATTATTTTCATTTTGGACTTTACTAAGTCCAGATATATTTCAAACTTGAAATTAAATTCACTTTGTGTAACAAGTATGATTTTGAATGTCCAATTTATTATCCATTCCAAAAGGAGCACCCCCCCCCCCTTCCAAGGCTATATGATTAGGATTTGGACTAAGGTTAGGAAGTTGATATAGGATTAGGGTTTGCCTGTTAAGGGTATGTTAGGGTTAAGGTTGGGATTAGGGTTAGGTTAGGGTTAGGATTAGGATTAGGGTTAGGATTAGGGTTAGGATTAGAATTACGGTTAGTGTTATGGCCCATGTTTAGGGTTATAGGGTACCGTATGTAGGAGGGTCTGCAATTACCTTGGATAAAATACAGTTGTTTGTGTGGGTGTGTGTACATCTGTACAGGTACATGTATGGCTATGTGAATATAGGCCTGTGATTCATATGAAGAATGTGCATGGTCTTTTTATAGTACAAGGACAAATTGGCCAATGCCAGAGGCTATATGCATACCAATGTGTGTACATCTACAAATGAGAAATTTTTGGTGGTTTGCTTTTCATTGCAAATTGCAGTCATTTTAAATTATCGCAGTTTTTTAATTGCAACTTCCTACGCACAAAATGGCGTTTAATTTACTCGCAACATTACGCGTCTGGTAAAGCCGTGAAATTGTGCCTATTTAGAGGATATCTCATCATTTGTATAATGTACATCATCACTATACTTGTCCATGTTATCAAAGATATGGCTATATGCAGCTGTGAATTTCCAGCCCCCCTTATGGCCAGGGTACCAGGGGATGGGTGGCTGGGACTTATACCAGGGCTAAATTTCAAAAATGTTAAAACTCCCCGCCAAGTCCCGGACCGACGGGAAACAACACATGGCCGGCCCTACAGGGACAAATTTTGTGTCAATGCCCGTCTGTTATAATAAACTGCCCGGCTATTTGTTCCGGGTACTGATCTGCACTGCAGGCAGTGGTTGGAGTGGGTCAGGGACTCAGGGTTTCAATTGACAAGTGCATTGTCAACAGTCTTCATTTTCACGTGCATGAAATCTATAAGCTTAACTACTGAACATACGGGCCTATGCACCCCCCACAATCATAATTACTCACATCACTAGTATCACAGGGTCAGGGTTTCAATTGACAAGTGCATTATCAACAGCCTTGCATTTTAACGTGCATGAAATCTATAAGCTTAAATACTGAATATACAGGCCTATGTACCCCCCAGCACACACACACAATCATAATTACTCACATCACTAGTATCACAGGGTCAGGGTTTCTATTGACAAGTGCATTATCAACAGCCTTGCATTTTAACGTGCATGAAATCTATAAGCTTAAATACTGAATATACAGGTCTATGTCCCCCCCACACACACACAATCATAATTACTCACATCACTAGTATCACAGACATTCAAATTCCATCATGAAATCTATTCGGCTTTCACAGTACAGTGATTTTCAAGTTCAAACGCTAGCTCTTCAAAGGTGCTGAATTCGACCATCGTGCAAATCGCCAGATATCGCATCAGCAAATTATTATAAGGGCGCACATCACTGAAAATGATGCCAGTATAACTCTATAAAAATGCTAATTAAAATCATTTAAACAATTTTTGATATCTGCCATCTGTGATACAATTGTAGGATTTAATATTACTAATCATTACCAATCCAAATTTAGCCAAAATTATGCAAATTTCTGCTCATTTTAATGTTTTTTTCTTAGAATAAAAATTAATTAAGATTTGTTCCAAGTCTACCATGTTACAATACTGATAATTCAATAAAAAAACTTTTTAGACTGCAACAAGTCTGTCCTAAAACATTGTATTTATTTGGATAATGAATTGGAAATTCAAAATCATATTTGCTACACAAAGTAAAATTATTTGAAGTTTGAAATATATAGTGGACAAAATAAAGTCCAATTTGAAAGAATTTAATGTTATGTGTAATGTTTGCAATTTTCCCTTTATAAGGTTACGTGTCCAGTTTAGAACTGCCTTAGTCCCTTGGATCCCGACACTGTCTAAAAGCGAGTGCCAAACGCGACACAAAGCTTACGGGGGTCATTAAAAAAGTTCTATGGCATAACCTTTTGAATAGCGTACAAATGGAGCAATATGTTTTACTCCATAATTTATATATACCACAAAACGTTTCAAAATGTAAAAATGGGCCAAAGTTGAAAAAATCTTTCCTGTGTGGCTTTTCACCCTTTTTAGGGACCGTTCACAAACACTTGTAAGGGGACGGGGGCCTGATGCAAAAATGAATAATCGCGAAATTTTTTAGGGCCCCCCTTTACAGACCTTAACAATTTCAGGGCCCCCCTTTTTGACATGAAAATTATGGGTCAACCCCATAGAAAAGCATATAAACTTAATTTTTCCAGGAAAATTTGTAGTAATTTTTTTTCAGGGCCCCCCTTAGGAGGGTCAAACATTTTCAGGGCCCCCTTTTTGCATCAGGCCCTCCCTTACAAGTGTTTGTGAACGGTCCCTTAAAACAGCTTGTTAGATATCCATATTTCGCGGAGCAAACTTGTTGGATGTCCATATTTCGCGGTGAGTGGTTCTTTCGTTAACCCTGCGGGGCAAACTAGTTAGATATCTACATTTCGTGGTTAGTGGTTCTTTGTAGCCCTGCGGGGCTAACTAGTTGGATATCCATATTTCGCGGTTAATGGTTCTTTACATCCCTGCGGGGCAAAATAGTTGGATATCCACATTTTGCGGTTACTGGTTTTAACGCCCCGTATTAAGAGGAACTATCTGTTATTTTTGAGAATATAATTGCCACGGTCAAAAATAGATTTTCTTTATACTTTCATATTTGATGGACCTTGACCTCAAACTAACACACATGGGATAAATTTCGGAAAAATATCCCCGCCCATGGTAACAGGCAAATTTCAATTTTAGGCCTATTTTTACAATTTTTGCATTTTTCAGCAGTCAAATTGTCAAGTTTTGAAGCCAGTGTTACTAATATACACATTATAAATATGATTTTTTCTTTATAAGGTATGAATAGGTCAAACCTTAGATGCCGCAATGAAAGTATAAAAATAATCACCAGATGTCAGGGTGGGTTATACCATTTATTTGAAATAAATGACCACAGCATGTTGAGATGATACATTGGTCTTATGAAAAAGTTACATTTGAGCTTGGGGAAAACACATCTGTATATACAGTGTTGCCAGACATTTTCCTATTTTTCGAAATTCAACACAAATCTCACCTTAAGTTAAATGATGTGAAAATGAAACATCATCCTTTCAAGGAACATTTATTAGAAAGAGAGTTTTTATTCATATCAAATTTGATCAGTTATAATGGTCAGTGTTGTTCTAAGCCACATGGGTGTTGCCATAATTGGGGTTTAATTGTGATTTGTGGATATTTTCAACTTTTTACAAGTCATAAAAATACCAAAATGCATTTCTATAATAAAGAAAGAAACATCGACCTCGTCATGTTGAGATGATATATTGGCCTTATGAAAAAGTTATTTTGATCTGGGGGGCGGGTAAGACATCAGTTTATACAGTGTTGCCAGATAAACCACATGGGTGTTGCCATAATTGGGGTTTAATTGTGAGGTGTGGATATTTTCATATAAAAATACCAACTTGCATTTCTATAATAAAGAAAGAAACATCGACCTCGTCATGTTGAGATAATACATTGGCCTTATGAAAAAGTTATTTTGATTTGGGGGTGGGGGGTAAAACAGCAGTTTATACACTGTTGCCAGATATTTTCCTATTTTTTCAAAATTCAACACAAGTCTCGCCCTAAGTTAAAAGATATGAAAATGAAACTTCACCTTCATACGGAACATATCTTTTTAGAAAGAAAGTTAATTTCATATTCAATTTGATCATCTGGGATGGTCAGTGTTATTTCTAAGCCATATGGGTGTTGCCATAGCTGGCATTTAATATGACAATTTAGATATTTCCAGCTTTTTACAAGTCTTAAAAATAGTACACATCCTTAAAATTATTGTGGAATGAACGCAATATTAAGGTTAAAAATTACCCTAAGAACACTTAGTATGTGAATTTAAATTTGAGTTCGGAAAATATTTCCTTCTATACAGTATTGCCAGTTATTATCACATATATTCAAAATTCAATGTATGTCTCACTTTAGGATTTATATTGTTTAAATCGCTGCCATGAATAAACCACATAGATGATGCCACTATAAATGGAGTTAATAGTGAAATGTGGATACATTTTCAATTTTAAAATGACACCTTATTAAAGTTACAGCTATAGTATTTCAATTTTTCACAAAAACACCCAAAAAGCACACACATTTGTCCTAATTTGGCGCTTTTATGGGCACTTTTGCCTTAATGCACCCAATTTGGTGTATTGTCTCCACTGTAAACCCACCAATCGACATACCAAAATTGCTAAGGTACCCCCAAAACCGTGGCACATGCCCGTATACCTTTAACCAGGGAGAACCCCCTCCGGCGTCATGTCATAGGTATACTGTGCCCAGTAGACCTCTTTTTCTACTTGAAACGGGTATTTCCTCAGACAACTTTTATCAACATTTGGTGATTTTTTATTTTGCTTTAACCCTGCAAGTATCTGCAAAAGTGTTCATATAAATCTCCTTCAGTCTTGAAAGCTTAATTTTAGTTGCTTCCTTTTTACAAGCTCATACAAATTCATGTCATCAATGAGCAGGGGGTGCTTGAATGACAGAGAATTAGCAACAATATCATGCAACATTTCAATGGTCATTTCTTCTTCATACTTTCGACTCTCCTGCGAGCTCCTCTTGGGAAAGGTAACTGGACATTAATTTGTCTGGCTGTGAAAAGGTTCTGTGCGTTATTGTCTTTGACTACAGCTCAACTTACCGTACTTTGCCTAACCAGACAGTCCATGCCAAAATTGTTACTACACCTTTACATTTCATTGAATCTCTTTTTGATGTCAGTCATTTTGAACATCACACTTGAAAGATGTATGCTATGTAGAAACTTTATTTTGCAATTTCATAATTTGCATATTATTAGCATATTTACAAGAAAAAACATGAAAATCAATAAATACCTATATTTTTCACAATTTCAATATTTTATTAGAAATTAAGCATGTAGGCCGTTTGTTATGACTGATGAATGAAGTTGTTAAAGCAGATTTTGATACTTTTGCTTATTTTTCCTTTTTTGCCCCAAAATGTGTAAAAATCAACATTTTTGGATGACTTATATTTTCTTTGAATATTTATCAAATTTCTTAATTTAGGTATAATACAGTGCAGAAAAAGATGTCAAAAAATCTGTTAAAACAGATTTCCAATAAATTGTTCCATTTTCCATTTTGGGTTAAATACTCAATTTTCATGCGCGGGATATTTGAAACATAAAATGAAAACATGTCCATTGCACTTTTTCCTCGAGATGTACTATAATATCAAGGTTACGGATATATTATAATCCTTCTTATCTTCACTGATCCATCAGATACCTATTGTTATGAATGATCAATGAAAAGGTTCAGAACTGGGCTACTAATTGTCTGTCAAATATCTCTAGTTATTTTCATGACTGTGTCAACTCAAAAAATCATGCAAGGTCGAATGTAGGAAAAGTATGATCAGTTGAGCTGTATTCTCATATCTTTCGAGACATTTGCTGGATCTATATAGTTTTTTTGCCCATTTCTTCCCCATATCTTTTTTGCAAGTATAGTTGGGATGTGTGCTTTAATAATATGGGGTAGGCGTAATTTAAACATTATCTTACTCTTATATGCATCTTTTTGCAATGTAACAATCTTATGTTATTTTAATTTATTTTAGCCTAGCTAGTATGTGTATATTGGTAAAAATATTATGGCTTTTATGTATATTTTAAAGTATACATGTTTGATGTTTTCTGTGTTGTATTTTAAGGGGTTGGTCACCCACCTTTGCACAGTATTTTTGTCGGACCTGAGAGCACATCAGACATACCAAATTGCATTTTGAATACGAGGAATGTCCTTCTGATATAAAATAATTTTGATTTTTTTAAATTCGCGATACAATAAAAATTTTAGGGTAAATTATGCATATTGAATTTTTTTATTTTTTGACATATTACAGTTAATTTAATAAATCTAATGATGTGTACTAATGATGTATGTAGCTGGGATGAAAAGCCGACCACTAATCAATTAATTATTGTTAATTGAAAAATTTGACCTTTCATAGTGAAGATAATAGATTTTTCCCCAAAAGACCTTAGGTGTTTTGGTGAAAAAATCTATATCTTCAATACTAAAGGTCAAATTTTCATATGGACGGCTTTTCATTCCAGCTACATACACTTTAAGTACATATCACTAGATTTATACAATTTACTTTTGAGATCTGTTAAATTTCAAAAATATCAATTTTTAATCATTTGCCATAAAATTTGTATTATATCGCAAATTTCAATATATGTCTGATGTGCTCTCAGGTCCACAAAAATATGTGAAAACGTCGCTATTTGAACCCTTATGACTTATAAAAATATCGACATCTCACTATTAAACCCTAATTATGGCAACACCCATGTGGATTGGAACAACACTGACCATTTATACAACTGATCAAATTTAATATGAAAGTAAATTTCATTTTAATAAACTCTCCTTGAGAAGGTGAAGTTTCATTTTCGCATCGTTTAACTTTAGGTGAGACTTGTGTTAAATTTCGAAAAAATAGGAAAATATCTGGCAACACTGTATAAACATATGTTTTCCCCAAGCTTAAGTGTAAATGTTTCATAAGACCAAATATGTATCATTTCAACATGGTGAAGTTGATGTTTCACTTCCACATATTTTTTAAGGAATGCATACCATGGTATTTTGGTATTTTTAAAACTTGTAAAAAATTCAAAATAACCACATCTCGCTATTCAACCCTAATTATGGCAACACCCATGTGGTTTGGAACAACACTGACCATTTATACAACTGATCAAATTTAATATGCAAGTAAATTTCTTTCTAATAAACTTTCATTTTCAACCTAAGGTGAAACTAGTGCTGAATTTTGAGAAAAAAAAGGAAAATATCTGGCAACACTGTATAAACAGATGTTTTTCCCCAAGCTCAAATGTAAATTTTTCATAAGACCGATGTATCATCTCAGCATGATGAGGTCGATGTTTCATTTTCACATCTTTATTTTAGGAATGTATGCCATTGTATTTTGGCATTTTTAAGACTGAAAAATAGCTGAAAAAAAAGCTGAAAAAAGCTCAACATATGTTGAATTTTGAATTATGTGATAATATCTGGCAATACTGTATAGAAGGAAATATTTTCCGAACTCAAATTTAAAATTTAAATTCACATACTAAGTGTTCTTAGGTTAATTTATAACCTTAATATTGCGTTCATTCAATAATTTTAAAGGTGTGTACTATTTTTAAGACTTGTAAAAAGCTGGAAATATCTAAATATTGTCATATTAAACGCCAGCTATGGCAACACCCATATGGCTTAGAATAACACTGACCATCCCAGATGATCAAATTGAATATGAAATTAACTTTCTTTCTAAAAAGATATGTTCCATATGAAGGTGAAGTTTCATTTTCATATCTTTTAACTTAGGGCGAGACTTGTGTTGAATTTTGAAAAAATAGGAAAATATCTGGCAACACTGTATAAACTGATGTTTTACCCCCCCGATCAAAATAACTTTTCATAAGGCCAATGTATCATCTCAACATGACGAGGTCGATGTTTCTTTCTTTATTATAGAAATGCATTTTGGTATTTTTATAACTTTTAAAAAGTTGAAAATATCCACAAATCACAATAAAACCCCAATTATGGCAACACCCATGTGGTTTAGAACAACACTGACCATTATAACTGATCAAATTTGATATGAATAAAAACTCTCTTTCTAATAAATGTTCCTTGAAAGGATGATGTTTCATTTTCACATCATTTAACTTAAGGTGAGATTTGTGTTGAATTTCGAAAAATAGGAAAATGTCTGGCAACACTGTATATACAGATGTGTTTTCCCCAAGCTCAAATGTAACTTTTTCATAAGACCAATGTATCATCTCAACATGCTGTGGTCGATGTTGAAATCGGAGCACTACCATATGGTTTATGAGCTATACAAAGTTGGTATATTTTCATACTTTGAAAAAATTGAAAAACACCCCTCTTTCAAATAAATGGTATAACCCACCCTGACATCTGGTGATTATTTTTATACTTTCAATGCGGCATCTAAGGTTCGACCTATTCATACCTTACAAAGAAAACAGTATATATATATTGTGTATATTAGTAACACTGGCTTCAAAACTTGAAAAATTGACTGCTGAAAAATGCAAAATTGTGAAAATAGGCCTAAAATGAAAATTTGGCTGTTACCATGGCAACGGGGATATTTTTCCCAAATTTATTTCATGTGTGCTTGTTTCAGGTCAAGGTCCATCAAATATGAAAGTTTAAAGGAAATCCATTTTTTTTTTTGGCAAACATTTAACAAAAATTCTCCAAAATAACAGATAATGCCTCTTAACCACCCCAACCATGAGTATTGAATTATTTAAATGTTGATAATTGCGAACTACCGGCGGTAGAGACAATTAATAAATGTGTATCCCAGCTATTTCCGCATTTATGAATAGAATACAATAGCGGACTTCAATAGTGGAATAAACCTCGTCGCGTTGATAAATTTTACTTATTCTTTTCATTAACTAACCGTTATTTATTTTTATTTTTTAAACTTTGGGAAAACTCGACCGAGTTTTTTAATCAGCTCCTCAGACTAATGAGACCTTGGCAGACTGGACAACTGCTTATTCAATTTTGTATCTCAAATGTTGTCAACAAACATATTTATCATAACAATTATGGTCTTACCTTTTACGCTTGATCACATAAGCAGTAAGGACGACCAGTAGGAAAATTATAAAGAAGACAACGAGAGTACATCCGATTAATAAAGCAACATCTGACGTCTTGGTCGCTGTTGATAATATAGAAGAAGATGAAAGTGAGATGCATGCTGAAGAGGATCAGAAATCGAGCCGAGGGAGAACGGTTTCAAAAGTAATCTTTAATAAGTTTCAAAAAACAAATAGCTTGGGAAAATCTCCATAAAAAGTGTCAAGAATATTTCTGTTTATTCAATAGCACCGAACGACTTATACCTGTTTATCTTGTGGTTATTTTGGATCACGTTTGACGAAAGTGCCAGTTATGCTCTTTTTTCATGGGGGCATAATTATATGTGACCGTACACGGCGAATGAGCCGTAAATTCCTCCCCCGGTCAATTTTGTTTTATTTCGTGTTTAGAAAATATACATCATAAGCTTTAAAATGGTATATTATTTGACTTCAAACGATATCCAGAAGCGGGGTTATGGTTTGTTGAACTTTGATCCTTCAATAAAATGGTAGCTTTTTTCGTTTCTACGTGTGTCTCTTTTTCCACATTGCTGGCAATAAATATCAAACAGTCATAATTGGCGGTCATTTCAAATCATCCCCAAGTCAACGAGGTTCAAGAAAGTTCTCTCATTGTTAATTGTTGGTTATATATACATACCTATACAAAATACAATGCCTGGTAACCCACCACTTGAACAGGATTTATCCAAAGCAAACAAAGACCAGCGCTATTAAAAATTCTATAGCCATCTAAGGTAGAAGCTTATTATCCTCATCAACAATAGGATTATTGATTGGTGTTTGACTATCAAAATGAGATAGATGTCGCGCCAGCTATCGGTACCGATGAATACCACCTTCATACACATTTTACACTGTAACTCAGAATACAATTTAGGGAATTTACGGCTCATTCGTGCTGTACGGTCACATATTGCATGTCTTTGCAAGATATTGGTCATTAACCATGTTTATAACATAGTAAATCCTGTATTTTCAATTTTAATAACTAGGCCTTAAAATTAAAACCCATTTGTGGTATATATCGTTGGCTGCTTTTTTTATATTATTAGTCCTACATGGGAAAGAAAGGGTCGCTTGACTCCACCCCTCTCCCTCTTTCTCTCTTTGTCTCTCCATCGCTCCCTCCCTTGCTCTTTCTCTCTCCTCTCTCACTCACATTTACCTTGTTTCGTCGTCAGTCGTCGTCCTCCGATTCTCAAAACACGACCATCAGTGGTGAACGCTTCTACTACCAGCATGTATACAGTATTGGGCTCCAAACCTGTCACGATGGCATATTGTTTTTTCCATCCACAAACAAATTGTGTATAGTACCATGTAAGAAACTGTCATTGCTGTATAGAATCTTTATTAGAGAATGAATTAATACCAATAACAACAATAATAATAATAATAATAATAATAATAATAATAATAATAATAATAATAATACACTCATGGACAAAAGTTTGGAATATATATATTTTTTTTTTGCATAACCCTGTTTTTAAGTGCAGATTTCTTACCATCAATGACCCTCAGCCATGTAAAATGAATCACGAGTGTCTGGCAAGGTCTTAGGTACCATTACATATCACACAATACCTAATGTAGAGCAATGGCTTCTTATGCCTGATCAATGAACCATCGGGCATCCTTATTATACTTATTATAGCGATATGATTCATAGGGTTACATTGGCTTTTACATTACGGTGTGAAGAAAGCAGCTTTATTTTGTTGCATCTGTCTATTGTATACGATATTTCTGATCATGGGGTACGAGTTGAGCGCAGATTTATACGCCCGCGTCATTGATTTACGTAATCGCGGCTACAAACAGGAGGATATTGGTACCGCTTTAGGAATTACATACGGTGCAGTCTCTAAAATTTTTAATAGACATCGAGAGACCGGAACTACTACACCTAGACCAAGGTCAGGTCGGCCCCGAAAGACAACCGCCAGGGAAGACCGATCTCTCCTGAGACTTTGCCGCAATGGCACGAAGTCTACATCTCGGTTACGAACAGAATGGCTGAGGTCCATAAACGCTCCTGTTGCCAGGAAACTTGTAAACAAAAGACTGGTTAGTGCATGTTTTCGTGCAAGACGACCAATAAGAAAGCCGATACTTCTGCAAAGACATTGGCATGCGCGCTTGCTTTGGTCACAGAGACATAGGGATTTGACAGTATGCCACTGGTGTAATGTGATCTTCAGTGCAGAGGCCTGATTCCTCCTCTACAGACAAGATGACCGATTCAAAGTCTGAAGACGGGTTGGTCAAGCCCTACTTGAGGATTATATCCTTCCTAGAGTCCAGTGAGATGGCGGTAGAATCACAGTATTGGGAGCATTTCATAGTACGTCGAAATCACACTTCTACATGCTAGAAGGACACATGAACCAGGACCAATACCTGTATGTTCTTGATATAGTTATGCTTCTGTTTGCAAGAAGAGACTTCGGGAACCATTTCATGACCCAAGATGACAACACCACGCCGCACAGAGAAAATGAGAATGTAGAACACCTGGACTGGTCGGCTTTGAGCCCGGATATGACCCTTATAGAGAACTTATGGGCAGAAGTATCTCGCGGGATAGGTAACATGGACAACCCTCATTGCTTGCTGGCGAGACATTCCACAAGGAACCATGGCAAACCTGGTCGAGGGAATGTCAAGTCGCGTAAATGACCTTGATCTGGCAAGGGGTGGACACACCAAATATGGAGATATGTTTTTTCAAGCAAGGGACTTATCTGAACATTTCACAGTGAGTTTTTGTTTAAACAATCAAGTTTGCTAGTGACTTTAATCTCATTTTGTGATTACAAAGAGACCGCCAAAAAGTGTTGCGATTGTGTGATCCTTCCATTGTAATGCGCTTCCTCGGGTAATTCTTTGTTTAATTGACTAACTGTGTGATGTAAACATCAAAGGACATTCATATCTTTCAATTAAATTCAACTGAGCACTACTCCAGAACAATAAATCTGTTCCTGGTATAATTCAAAACTGCATTTAATACAAAAATAAAAAATATTCCAAACTTTTGTCCATGACTGTAATAATCAAAATAAAAATTACAATAAGTAAAATATAAGTAATTTTTTTAATTATTTAAAAGCATACCCTGTAATGATCAATATCATCTGCTTTAAAGAAAGACCAGCTTATAAAAAATTCCGTAGCCTTAATTTCTTCTACTTCAACAATGTCTGTAGGTTAAAAAAACAAACCACAAAACAGTTTTATTAATAGCGTCCGTTTCGAATATCACCGATTCTTTTTACAAGAACAAGCTAAGACCAAAGACTCAAGCATTGAACGCCAGTATAGAACGGTATTGGACTCAGGAAAGGTGATGAACCCAACAATGGGCGACTTTAGCCAAAGTAGTGTAAAATAACGAACATGTTTCCCGCTACGCGCACATTGTCAAATGAAGTCCTTTTTTTGGAAGCTCGAAAACTTTTACACTCTAAATAAATCCCGCTATAAGTATCTCACCAATAATACCGAGTCGAAATGACACAACATCCATGTTTTTTGGCCCCGAAATCTTTATTGACCCCCCCCCCCCTCCCCCGAACAAGTAATCGGGCTACACCCCTGCAAGTATATCGTGATTGGAAGTATTTTGTTGCACGACAAATTATTGAAAAGGCGAGGGACAGGCGTGTTGATTTTAAGGTTGAAAGCACTGTGGAAGTGTATATGATCCATCAGAGTAGAAAAGTTCGGCCTCATCCAAAGTAAGACCAAAATGCTCGGTTATGGTTATCAGATCACCGAATTATTTCAAGTAGTAGTTGGTGTGAGACAAAGATGTCTCCCCTCTCCAAGCCTATTTTACATATACATCGACTTTGTGCTAAAAGATGTCAAAATTCTAGGCAATGGAATCCAGATGGGCGGGATATACAATATACAATGTACCCGCTATGCTAATGATACCCTCATCGACCTTGGTTTCTAAAAGCTCAAAATTTCCAAAAAGACCCGCGTTGATACCACACTTGGCAACACACCAGTTGACAAAGTGGGTGACTTTGTTTTCTGGGTAGAAATGTGCCAACAGTAGACATGGTAGAGGTGGATGTCAAACTGCGTACCAGATTTGGGAAACTAAAACCACTTGGGTCTATGCTAAAAAACACCATCTGGTCGACAAATGTATTTACAAATGTGACCATCCGATATCCACGACGAGTCGCAATTTTGCGTTTCTTAGATTATTAAACATTTGAAATCTCTTTAAATCAAGCTTGTAAATGATATATCACTTGGCATAATAGCTTGAGAAATAGGTGTTCAAACTGCAAATTTTGCTCTTGAAATTGCTATTGAATTTTGTAAGCTTTATTGGTCAATATCTCTGAATAAGCACTGGCGACTTTACACCGGGTTCGTGGCCCATGGTCACAAATTAGGTGGATAATTGGAAATTGATGGGTACCAATCATTTTGATGCAGCCTGGTTTTGAGTGAGCACATGGTGAAAACCTGTTTAGCTTTGCATTTTACCTGGCTGTGTTGTCACTTGAATTTCTCCAACCGTCTTCACCTGTTTATTGTGCAGAAATGCTTCTACCCTTATACTGTATATGGTATGTGGTGTTACTCCGGGGATGATGACGTTTCGTTTTCTCCCATCAACAAAGAGACTTCCCACATTTTCAATATTGAGGAACCCATCACTGCTATATAGCACCTAGATTATGAGAACAAATAGTCGTAAATAGCGAAGTTTATGAAGAGCAGTTAAAGATAATCTTTATTACTTTTTATTCAACCCGGAATGAGATGAGATTTGATGGTTTGAACCTTTCCAAAATGTTTTATTTCCCGCAGTGGCGGAGCTACCCTACTCTGTCGGGGGAGGGGGGGGCAAGATCTTTCACGGGTGGGGCCCATGATGAAGTGAACTGAAATTAACAGATTAATTTAGTAGATATTTTCATTTTACACCCTTCCTTCCAGCCTGATAGAGTAAACTATAGATTATGATCATCATAATTATATCATCAACATCATCATCATCAGAAAACTTTCATCGATCATCATCATAGCATCATCATTCATTAACATCCATATTATTTCTAATTATCGGCCCCCAGGAATTCGCAAGAAGAAAGGTAAGCCCTGCATCATGATCATGCATGTCACATTGTACCAAGTCAGAATCGGAGCTAGGCTCGGCTCATTGCGTACACCACGTCAGTCCGAAACCCCGTCAGTCCGAACCCCCGCTAGTCCGAATTTTAAGCTTACCTAAAGCGCCTAAAGATTGCATGCATTGCAAGAGGACGTGTAACAGTCCCCGAAAATCTAGTAACATTCTATGATTCTATCATTTTCATTTATGATCGTTAAACTTACATGGTTGGTTACGTTACGAGTCTGTAGAAAATTCTCCGAGGCGGTGAAAGAAAGTTAGTCTTCAACCTTGCGGAAAAGCGAAGAAACCCGTTTTCTAGACAAAAGGTCGTACAACATTTAAATCATCAAGAATGCGGGTCGCACCATACTAAATCACGAATCTTCCCCCCCCTTTTTTTCTCTCTTTTTCTGAGATTGTCAGGGGCGACCCCGGCAGCTACGCCACTGGTTTCCCGATATAGTTCTTTCAGTTTACTTAAACTGATGACATGATAATCTTACCCGGAAGTGGTCGACGTCTCCTCTAGAGCAGATCCAGCTTATATGAATTTCTGTTTGGTCAAGCTGTTCCAAAACAACTTTATCTGATCAGATTAAATTTGAATAAGAGATGGAAAATGTAAGGTTTGTATAAATGAAATTAAAATAAAATTTGGGGATTTATAATGCACGAAGCCAATCCATAGTCCTCTGCACACTCTTTTGCTTACCACTGCAGGGATGCAGCTCAATATAGGCTCAGTCTCCTAGTCTACCCACATGTAACCATCACAACCAGGATCGGTTTCGCGAGTAACGTACGGATATTTTTAAAAAAAAGGCAGCTATTTCATTGTTCAGGGGAATTTCAAGTTAGCGCTTTGGAAATTTTTCATTACCATGGCACCATATCCAGGTAAGGATTAAAGTATGGTTAATATAAAATTAAATTGATAAATATTTCTTTCAGCTAAAGGTGATACATGTGCCAAAAGATTTATGTTGCTGGTGTAAAGCGTGACAATAATTATGAAAGTACAATAGATGGCACAGCTATGTTTGAGCAAACACGAACATCTATCCCACCCTAGCACCCCTTAACCCACCATGCCATCACTTAACCCACCCTAACACCCTTTCACCACCTAAACCCACATTGATATCCCTTAATCCACCCTCAACCTACCATGGCATCCCTCAACCCACCATGACATCCGCTTTTTACCATTTGACCATTTTTATGCAAATTATCTATTTGCATATAACAAAGTGGAAGGATCTAATAAAGAAATAAAGATCATAAAAATTATACAATGTTGTCCATGCAATTTACCACATTTTGGTACCAACTAAAACAGAAGCGTCCAATGAAAATACAAAGATCATATTATACATTGCTGCTCATGAAATATGCCACATTTTTGGTACCAGAGTCGATACACTTTGGACAACATTTGAGCATTTTTATGCTAATTAGCTAATTTGCATATAACTCAATATAGTAGCGTCCAATGATGAAATAAAGAATATGTATAACCATACCAATGTATTGCTCTCCTCATAAAGGATTCAGAAAAAGTATAGTTTGACCAGTCTCCGACATAGAGTTCTTGAGTTATAGGCAAAAAGGTCAAATGTTACATTTTGGGGCCCACGGCGTTTACATTATTAAAATATGCTCCAATTTTAATCCAACTGTTTTCAAATAATTGTTCCTTTGGCAAAAATAAACAAAATAATAAAAGTTGCATTGTTTTGGATGTTTTGTTACATAGGTAACATCACAAAATAGGTCAAGGTCATGTTAACAAGGTAACAGTTTTATCAAAATCAGAGAATTTTTCATTTTTTGTCCCCCCTGAAGAGTTCAAATTTTGACATTTGACCTTTTCCCCTATAAGTCAAGAAATGTACATTGGAAATAGATCAAACTATACTTTTTCTGAAATACAATGGCATGATTTTTAGCATAATTTGACCAAATTTGAAATTTCATCCCCTGTATAAGCGGCCATTTTGGATTGATGCAAATTAGGCACTGTTCCACTACTTGGATTTATGTGGAGTTTTTAGATGTTTTTGTGTTAGCTTTTGGGAGATGGATGCATGTAAAATGGATCTACCAAAAAACGTTGACAACGTAAAAGCAGCAAGTTTAAAAAGCCCCCACCTCGGCTCACTTTTTGAAACTTGGTCCCATTTTGAATATCAACAGCAAATCGGTGTTTTTAACGTTTAAACAATAGCATCATTGCCATTAACATACCTACTTGTTATTCGTTTTGATCATGAAATAATTATTATAAAACAAAACATATATAGGATATTGGCCAAGAACAACATAATAACCTTTCTGATCGTTCCAGAATGCTAACAACTTTAATATCGCATCGGCACATTAAAGATACATAACACTTCTGGTAATGTTTTAAGTTGATAATTATGACAAAGTTTAAATCAGTATCTTTTACAAATGGGACCAAGTTTCAAAAAGTGAGCCGAGGTGGGGGCTTTTTAAACTTGCTGCTTTCTTTACGTTGTCAACGTTTTTTGGTAGATTTCTTTTCTTTTTATGAATGAAGCCGAGTAGCTCCAAGTCCAAGCTTGAAAAGTCATCCGGTTACGAAGTACTCCATAAGACGAATAAAGCGAAAATTAGAAGTTTGAATAATATTATCCTTGATTTATGACAATAAAAAATACGAGTATATGTAGCTATACCTATAACTAAAATGTATGTGGTTCTTTGTAGCACTGGGGCAATCTAGTTGGATATCCAAATTTCGCCGTTTGTGGTTCTTTGCAGCCCTGCAGGCAATCTAGTTGGATATATCTATTGAGCGGCGGTTGTTGGCGGTCTTTCTCGGCTCGTGGTATTCCTTTATTCTTCAAGCCATGTCCTCTATCGGGGCTAATTTATTGTTTAAGCTTGTTGGATATCCATATTTCGCGGTGTGTGGTTCTTTGTAGCCCTGCGGGGCAATATCGTTGGATATCTCTATTGAGGTGGTTGTTGGAGGTCTTTCGCGGTTCGTGGTTATAATTTTCCTTATCCTTCAAGCCTTGCCCTCTATTGAGGGCTAATATATAGTTAAAACTTGTTGGACATCCATATTTCGCGGTGTGTGGTTCTTTATAGCCCTGCGGGGCAATATATTTGGATATTTCTATTGAGCGGCAGTTGTTGGCAGTTTTTCGCGGTTTGTGGTTTTAATTTTCAAGATTTGTGGTTGCTGAGTCCTGCGGGGCAATCTAGCTAGATATCCAAGTTTCGCGGTTTGTGGTTCTTTCTAGTTGGATATCCCTATTGAGCGGCGGTTGTCGGTGGTCTTTTGAGATTTAATTTTCCTTTAATTTCGGGCCGCCCTCCTCTACATCCCGAGGATGCTTTTCAATAATTTAAATTATACGGTGTCAACAATTACTATTACTTGGTATGATAACTTATCTTACCATGTTGACTTATATTGTTTGTTAAGGCAACTTTCGCGGTTCGTGGTTATAACTTTCATTTATAATTCATTTTACATTATCCTGATCAGGATTATAAGGAGAGGCTTACCAATTTGGACTTACTCCCCCTTACTCTCAGGAGAGACAAAAGTGATCTCTTGTTTTTTACAGATGTAGGGAGGGTCACTATGATATTAATGTCAATAATTATGTTAAATTCAGCCAAGGGAATGGGAAGGACCATCCCACCACTAGATTATCTGCCGATCCATTTAAACTCAAAATTCAACGTTGCAAAACCGAAGCGCACATGACTTTTTATTTTAATCGCATTGTGCAGCTTTGGAATCAGCTGCCTTTGTCTACAAGGACAGCCGGTTCCTTTTCTTCCTTCAAATCCGGGGTGGTTGAATTTTGAATTCTCATTTTACTCAAAATTTTTGTTCTTTGAAAACATGCTCTTGGAGCTCTTACTGCAGATGCTCGAATTGCAGGCTTATTTAATTTGGGATGGGGCTGTGATGGGTTTTTTTTTTCCAATAATTTGTTTTCAAAAATCGAAAGGTGGGATGGTCCTAGAGGTGATTTTGCACCTGTTTGTCCCATTCTTTTCGCTGGCATTTTATTCTTTACTTTGTCTTGATTATTAGTATGTGCAATATTTATATAATATATTTATCTTTGTAATTGTATATGAGCCAGTGATGAAGCATAATAAATAAATATAAATAAAAAATAAATAACTTCCCTAATCCTTCAAGCTTTGCCCTCTATCGAGGGCTAATTTATACTTAAAACTTGTTGGACATCCATATTTCGCCATTTATGGTTCTTTATAGCCCTGCGGGGTAATCTAGTTGGATATCCAAATTTCGCGGTTTGTGGTTCTTTGTAGCCCTGCGGGGCAATATAGTTGAATATTTCTATTAAGCAGCAGTTGTTGGCGGTTTTTCGCGGTTTGTGGTTTTAATTTGCAGGATATCCATATTTCAAGATTTGTGGTTCCTGAGTCCTGCGGGGCAATCTAGCTGGATATCCAAATTTCGCGGTTTGTGGTTCTTTGTAGCCCTGCGGGGCAATCTAGTTGGATATCCCTATTGAGCGGCGGTTGTCGGCGGTCTTTTGAGATTTAATTTTCCCTTTAATTTCGGGCCGCCCCCTCCTCTACATCCCGAGGATGCTTTTCAATAATTTAAATTATACGGTGTCAAAAATTACTATTCCTTGGTATGATAATTTATCTTACCATGTTGACTTATATTGTTTGTTAAGTCAACTGGACGTGACAAAATATCCTGCTATGTAGACATTAATTTGTTGCTAAATTGACTTGGCATAATAATATATTTCGGGAAGACGACATCCATTTTTGGTATGTCGACTTAGCATGATAATTTATCTTGCCATGTTGACTTGTTTGTTCAGTTGTCTTGGCGAGATATTTTATATCGTCATGTTGACATAATGCTGATAATAAGTCGACATGGCAAGATAATTATCTTGTCAAGTTGTGTCACATAGACGCTTCCGTACTATATATGCTTGATAAATGTTATTTGGATATTTTTTTCCTGCTGGCCTTCCATACTAGCGGAACAATTTTCCACACCTACAGAGTGTTTGTAATCAACCTACCGGGACGGTATGACAATTGTCATGTTCTACGATAGCTGAAGATGACAGAGAGTCAGGTTTCTTAAAGGAGGATTTCGTGATCCTAGCATCCTCTTTTATGACATTTTTCAGTAGATATCCACGAAAAAGCTTATTTCCAAAATTTCAGTTGATTCCGATTTTGCGTTTGCGAGTTATGCATGATCATGTGTATTACACTGCTCCATAGACAATGTGTTGTAATTTCGTTCTGGTGCACCAGAACGAAATTCAAATTTGGCGATATTTTTGCTAAACGAATTAATTTGCAAAGAAATATTTGGTACATAAACATTATGTAGCCAGAGGTATCCAGTGGTGTAAAAATCTCAACTTTTTGGGAAAAGTGGGGGATGAGGCTGTGGATCACGAAATGCCCCTTTAATCGATTCAACAACCATTCATACATATCACAATCATCATTGTCCTATTATCATGCGAATTTGCCCGTGGTAGGACAAAATATATTTAAATGAGAATAACAATGAGTAACGTCGTATTGCATACCTATAATACCTGATCTGGTTTCTTGTGTTATTCAGATTTCTTTTGATCCTTGATGGTGTTGTATCACATTATGCTGTGTTTTTAAATAGGCCCTTAACACAATAAACAATTTCCATGAGAATCAAACAACTTGCTTTAATAAAAAAATAACATCACAATAGCACTGGATGTTTAAAATTATGTTATCCTTGATTAATGACAATAAATTGTTTAATAAAACATTGGAAAAAAAAATCAGTTGGTCACCGGGTTTCGAACTCGGGATAGCGTATCTGGAGTCAAGCGCACTAACCATTAGGCCACGGACCTCTGCTGTAAATTACTGTGTCGAAATACAGCATTTATTATATAAATGGATGCGTCGTCCGATAAGAACAAAAGAATTGTGAAAAACTTGATTTTTGGCGAATGGGGCTCAGAATTTGTATGTAGGGTATCCAGGAAACTGCTAGGGTATATTTGGAAGTGAATCTGAAAAAGTAGTGTGAAGGTGATAACCAGGTAGACCTGTAGCAGTGTCCAAAAATTCTGGATCAGTATGATTTGCAACTAATTTTCGCTATGAAATACCGCGTGAAATGGAAGCAAAAATATTTGTTTATTACGAACAATGATTGACTGTAGGATTGGTGGCCCTTTTGGAATTAATGAGTTGTCACGATATTACACCTGGGACTGTAAATAACATTTAGCATGGTTTTAGATACATTTTGTACCCAGCGAAAAATAACATCGAACAATAGAAGTCAAGTGTTTTAATGTTACGTGTAAATATAGTCTCGCGGGAGCATCTGTTATTAGTCTTCTTTATCAGTCTTTTTTTTTTAAACTTGCTGGTCACGGCTACCGCGTGACTCTAATTATGTTGCAATTAGTGGTGGGTGATTTTTTTAAAATTTGATTGGCCTGTTTCTAATCAGTACAGCTATGCTCATATACGAAATCTCGGGTCACATAATATGTCTTACCTTGCGACGGAGTTGACGTAGACGGCGTTGGTATGGTACCTGTGTCAATAAATACGTTTAAAAAAAAGTTATTGTAAAATATTTTGTCAACAGTTACAAGGGCATTTCGTGATCCACACCATCATCCCCCCCCCCACTTTGCACAAAAAAAGTCGAGATTTTTATACCACTGGAAACCTCTGGCTACATAAAGTTTCTGTACAAACAATTTCTTGCAGATTAATTCGTTTAGCAAAAATATCGGGAAATTTGAATTACGTTCTGGTACACCACGGATATCTACTGTCATAAATAAATGTCATAAAAAGAGGATGACAAACTACTCTTTTAAATAACGTTTTCAGAAAGGTTATTTGAATATTATCAAAACATCTTTATACCCTTTATATGACCCGACATCTAAACCTTGTCTGTAAAACGTTTTGAGTTTTGAGTTTGCTGGGTAAATATTTCACAGTAGGTATATGTCGATGGTATCTAGCCAATTATGCAGTGTTGTGCAATGGGTGTGGGGGTGTGTGTGAAGGGGGATGTCAGGTTCAAGCCACGGAAATAAAGCGGTAGAAAAAAATACTGCTCACTCTTTCAAGAAGATGTATTTTGGAAAAATAATTCAAAGAAAGACACCAAGTTTACACATTTTCAGTTATTTATACACTAGATCGTTTCAAATATTGAGTTTCAGCATTGGTTTTGGTTTAATGCTACCTAAGCTCTTGAGGAACATCATTATCGATATCTTTGTTTGTACCCTTTGTTAGAAACTTAAAACTTGTAGCAAGCCGTTTTGGTCTTCATGTCAGTTTGTTACATAATTGTGTGATGCATAATCGCTTGGTTTGAGGTTACCTGATCTAAGTATACAAAATAAATGTTTAAATTCGGCCTTTTTCTTTAATAATTCTTTTTGCCGCCCTTCTTTATTCTGCCACCCTTACCTTTTTTTGCCGCCGCGCTGTTATCCGGGGGCACATGTCCCCAAAGCCCCCCTCCCTCCACAATGGGCCTCGGGGCTGTAGAACTCGGGGTGTAATTATACGGTGACATGAAAGCAGAACACCTATGACAGACTTCGTTAAAAGCGTCTCTGCAGTAAGACTAATTCAAATTTGATACCGAGCATCAACTACCGCCCGCGGTGATAGATATCCGATAATAATAATGTTTAGCACAATAGGCCATTATATACTTGTTTATATACTCTACTGTGTCCTCCCAGCTCAAGAATGCTATGATTGCAGACCAGCTCTGCTCCACTTTTTAATCGCCTAATTTTTGGTTTCTGAACAATAAAGAAACCAAAACCAAGAATTTGAAACAAGGGACTGTTTTATGAACATAACCAGACCCAATTATTATTAAAGCCAAGTGTAGTGCAACCCCCGGCAATTCACTTCGCCGAGCTTCAACGCATCGATCCGATATTTCAAATATATGTTGACGGGGTGGTTTTAAAGGTCATCCGAGGTCAAAAGTCATTATGGACCAATGTGTAAACTTGGTGGGTAGAATTCTTCATATGAAGATTGCCAACAGAAAAATGACGGACAATTAATTGAACCTTGAGTGCCGCAGTCTACTTATACATTTCACCAGTCATTATAATTAATGTCATTTTTAAGGTTATATAATGGATTTGTCAAGGCTTGATTCCAGGGGCGTCAGTTAATAATAGAAACAGCCATTCAGAAAAAAATGAACTCAAGCGTACTTTGTGTATCAATCTACATGCACATGACCACGAACCTATGAAACCGTGGCACGTGCGTCATCCTATGTTGCAGGGATAGTGAGGGGGCAACCATGGTAGGGGCTGCCGGGATGGGGGCAGCCGGTTTTCTGCAATTTTCCTATGGTATTTTTCCTATGGGCTATAATAGGCCTAGTATGCCTACCCTGATTATGCAATATATACAACAATACTACAACAATAATAACAAAACCAACAACCAATATCTAATTTGTAAAAAATATTCATAGGCGTATATAGGCCGCGCCTATTAAGACTAAGTAGGCATATTCCTGAATTATACAATAATAAAAAAAAACCGGCAAAAAACAATAAAAACCCGGCAAAAACAATCAATCACTGCAGTCAGAAAGAAAAAAACGAACAAGAAAGAAGACAAAAAAAAAGAGAAAAGTAAGAAAAAAGCTTACGAAAACTGATGGTCTCAAACTGACTATGATATTCAATAGTGCATACAGTCTGTTAATAACAAGCGCATTGCCCCCGCAAAGTCGGACGCATCGTTTTTTGCAAAAGTAGCTTCAATTTGGAATGAAAATCAAATGGTAGAGTAATCGACAGACCGTTGAGAAATAATGTTGGTAGTCAAAATTAACGTTCCACAATCAAGATATCGATAATGTAACAAAACAGTTTTTTCTCAAGCAAGATTCTCAAAAATGTTCCCCAAAAACGGGCTTTTAAAATTTAATCGGTACTGTATTTGGTTCTTCCCCATGGCAACATTATTTCTTTGATCGATTTGTAGTACAATACAAAAAAGAAGAAAACAGTCACTCTGCGTGTGGTTTTATACGTGGCGCACATTTGAAAGCTTTAAACGAAGGATTTTCAAATTTATTCCAAAAACTTGTATAAACACACACAAAAAATGTTAAGCTACATCCAATGCACCAACATTTCACTCGCTGCGATATTTGATTACTGAGAAAACTCTGTTTTAGAAAACAACTTTATACATCTTTTATACGTTCATTAACAACATGTTTTTGTCCAGAATAATGTCACTTACCTTCACATCCTAAAGTTATTCAAAGATAGCGAACCTGAATTAAAATTAGAGATGGTCTACCTTATTTGAAATTAGTGATAGCGAACCTTGTCTAAATTTAGAGATAGCGAACCTTAATTAAAATTAGTGATACTGAACCTTAGAAGTAGCGAACCATTTGTTAGGTATAGTGAACCCTTTTCTGGAATAAAAATAGCGAACATTGTATCCCCGTTGGATTTACACCATAGAGATAGCGAATCTTAGAGATATCGGTCCTTAGGGTTAGGGATAGCGACCGTCCGCGTCGCCCTTAAGTACGGCCAACGTGTATCTTTATTATTTACCTGTATGAAGCGTTGGTAATATAATATCAGGCCTTGAAGATGTTGAAATCGTATTTCCGTTATCTCCTAAAAAGAACAACGAAATAAGTCGTCAGTATAAAGTGATTTATTCATAAAATGAAGCAACAACATTAATCGCCCTAGAAGTAGTGATGTATTCAATCTATGATTGCACACATACACAGAAATGACATGTGATGAGTGCAGCCTACTTATAGTGTAGGGCAATACATTCAATATTGTTTTCACCTATGGTTATTATCCTGTTACATCACTACTTCTACGGCGTATTGGTAAATTCGTCACAACCAGTCGGCTGTGATTCGTCACAACCAGTCGGTTGTGACAAGATAAGTTGGACATTATTTTCTCCACAGAAAATTAGCCAAAAACGAGCATACATATTCAAACCCGAGACCCCTCGCATGCCAGGCACTAGGTCGGGACCTTTAGACACTTGTCTTTCGCTGGCCGGACCAACGAAAGTGTGTCTATATATCACTAAAGGGCGCAATGCATATATCAAGTAGTATTTTGTAGTACTCTTGCGTGTTACGGTTAAGGCAGAAAGCTTACAAATTACACATGTCAGCGTCAACGTATTCACCACACAGCGTCAAGCAAAACAAAATATATCAATGTCAAATTTGCATTCTCCATATATGGTTAGGCAAAACAAAATTGATCACTGAGCACTTCACGCCGCGCTGCTTCGTATGTTGAAGGCATAGCTCGAAATTGTCAGTCCAACATAAGGACTAAGAATACCTTGACTTTTAAAGATTTTTAAAGGCTTAATCAAAGATAATGTAATTCCATGCACGCAACCGATTACAAATGGCGGTTTTAGTGTGTAATCATATGGTATGTAACAAAATTCGGTTCTGGAGACCTCCAACGAAACGTTTTTGGCGACAGCCCAGCTCATAGACCTCATTTGATTGGCTCGAAATTAAAGGAGAACAATGTGATCAGTGAAAACTAACATTTAAATAGGAATCTATTCTTTATGCAAATCACACGTTATTGCTTTAAGGGGGTACTACACCCCTCGATAAATTTGTGTCTATTTTTGCATTTTTCTTAAAAACTAATAACACAGTGGTAGCAAAAGTTATGTATATTATAGGGGCAAGGAATCCAATTACTACACTGGAATTTCAGTGACCCATGACAAGCGGTTCGTTATTTATGATAAGAAAAGAGGTACCGCTAGGATGTACCTCATTTCCAATCATATATACTGAACCGCTTGCCTTGAGTCACTGAAATTTCAGTATAGTAATTGGATTCCTTGCCCCAATAATATACATAACTTTTGTTACCAGTGTGTTATTATTTTTGAGAAAAATGCAAAAATAGTCACAATTTACCACAGGGGTGTAGTACCCCTTAAACAGACGAGAATAGGTGGATAGTAATATTTGGAAAGAAATACATGTATCACCAATAGAAAATTACTAGTTCAAAACACTAGATGGGAATAATTATGCTTTTCTTTTCATCAAAAACTGCATACAAATTAGCCCAGGTAATACAATAAGAATTAATTCAACCCAAACCATTCTGAATCAGTCCTGTCATATATCATGTGGCGCCATAGGTAAATCTTTCATTCAAGGTACTGTCAAAAAAATCCATACAAACCGCCAGTCTTTGTGAAACCAAAACATATTAATATGATTGATGGGATTGATCGGTTGTTTAGGCATTCATACAAATTACAGACTTTTGAAGCTAAAAAATATTTTAACTGAAAGAATACAAGCAAAATGAAATAAGTATTAACACTTTAACCACAAAAATTTACACTGACTTTTCTGGACCAAATATTTTAATATTTGGTCCAGAAAAGTTAGAGTAAAATCGCTCCTTGATAGTGATTGGTATCCGACCAATGAAGTTTTAAATAGGAAGATTGAAAAATTTACATCACGTTGAATTGGTTCGAGTACTTTTTTGAAGTTGAAGTTGAATGGCATTTCGCTAATTTGATAAGTATAATAGTCTACAATGCTACATCCCTCTCAGGTAAAATCGGCGTATATTAGATAATGATATAACAGAGACAAAAATGTATTGCATGGCAGATGAGTGTTTTAACCCGTCTGCAGGCTCAGGTAAAATACAGCATCTACTAGAAAATAATGTAGCAGATACAGCGTTTGTAATTGGAAGGGATGTCGATATATTTTGACAATCAATCTTCAACCATGGTATAGCTTTCACCAAATAACAAGCTTTAATGGTTAATAATAAGCAACATTCCTTAGCGAAAACCTTTCAAAACCACTAATCAAACTATCACAACATATTAGCTTGGTATGACATGTAGGCCCTATATCACATGCTTAGCGCGTGTTACTTATCGATCTTTTCAGAGTTATAAAGAGTAATTTTGTATAGAAATAAAGCATCATAATATCTAAGTAACAAACGAGTTGTGTGGGTTTTTCCGCTAAAGAAGCAAAAATATCAGAATCAAAATACGAAAATAAAACACCTACACACTTAGTCTATACCCCACACACAGAAGAAACCACATCACATACTAAAATACGGTGTATATCCTAAACAAAGACAAATATGTCAAAATTAATTGGTTGAGAATTAAGGAAGGAACGAAATAAAAAAGTTGCACTTTTATGTTCTAATTAATCAAATATGTCAAAATTAAAATAAACAGCAATCGCAATTTCATTTCCACAATTCACATAGAAATAACAAAATATGCACGAAATGTCATTACACCAAAATACCATTGGGCCTTTTAAATGTTTTTCAAATACTAAGGAATCCCCCTCAGACACACCCTGCATAAGGATAAAGAAGTGTCCGTTTTGGCTTCTGTTTTGGACACATGTACCTTATTGTTTTAAGTAATGATGCCCCCCCCCCTCCCAGGCCCCCTTCCCAAATTCCTAGATCCGCCACTGGATCTAACTCAATGCTAGTCAAAGTTAAGATATATCATATTCTATTTGTTCAATACAAAAACTAATTGTTCAGGTATTATAATTTTATTATTCTTGATAGAATTAGAAGGTCTGACCAGTTAGTAATTCTCCTCCGCCGTCAGTGGGATTCCAGTCATTCCACATAGTGAATGAATTCAAACTAATGTGCTGCGAAGGCGGATGGGACTAAAGCTATATTGACGAACACGCATGCGTTAATAGTGATGCATTTTAAGTCCAGCATTGTTGTAACCATTACGGGTAGACGAGGCACTGTTGGTCGAAGCCACCCCGTTGTCACATTTTAGCTCGCTTCGTAGCGACCAAAAGGTGTTTCTTGGGATTCACTCCGTCGCGTCGATCAGGTACATGTTTTGCCCGGCGTACCTGTTTTGCCCGGCGCAGAGCATTCAGCCCAAGATTAGGGTTTGGATTAGGGTGAGGTTAGGGTTAGGGTTAGGGTTAGGATTAGGGTTAGGGTTAGGGTTAAGGTTAAGGTTAGGATTAGGGTTAGGGTTAGGGTTAGGGTTAGGGTTATTTTATTTACATTTTGTTTATACAAGGTAGCCTCATCAGCACTTTGTGCTGCTCTCCCTGAGGGCCCTGTTCTAGTTACAAAGAGTCTAATGCTGTTACTACACAACATGTTATAATACAATTATATTAATTAAAATGTACATTTTAAACCTACAAAACTTAATACATGGAGGTGAAATATCAGGCAACAAGCTTAATATTATGTTTGAAAACATTGATTGACATTGACATAGAAGATGCATTTATTTGTTAGGGTTATTCATTGGTAATATACTAGTAATAGTAATAGTATACCGTGCGCGCGCGCTTTATTCCGTAAACAATAAGTATAATAAATACAGGATGTATCAAAATGAAGTATACAGTTTGAAAAATGTCGCTAGATTAAAATGTGTGAGGTCTTTGGTCAAAATTCTCTAGTTGATAACTTAATCAACATTTTGTCCTCCTACAGCTGAAAAATCACTGGCGTGTGACCATTAATAAGGATTAGGTGGCTACTTTTGTGAGCCGAGTACAAAAAACTTGTTTCGTTTCTTTTTATTAAGTAAGAGGAAATAATAGTAGCCTAAGTAACTCCAACGCAACGCAACGCAACGCTAGTAAGCATTTCGTAAAGTGTGACAAGAAAAAAAAATCTACAAATCCTATAGACGAATCCAACGAGCCAAGTCATGGTCAGGATTTGGTCGGACATCTGTGGGTAGCCGCTAGCACCAACCTGGTGTTTTGAGCGTCCAATTGTGCAAATAAAAGCCGCCTAACACCTAAAGAAGATGCAAGGACAAGGAGGGTTAATAGAATAATAGCTAATAATAATGGAGATAATTCCGCAGGTAATCCCGTCGCATCTATTCATACATAGTCCTTTTGGTTCGCAAGTACATCAATGCATAGATACCGCGTGTAGTTAATCCGATTATTATGTCACTTCAACAGCGAATAGACCATGTAGAAGCTTGTAAACTCTAATCATTCTTTTGTCTACCCGTGTTTTCGCGGAAGGTGTAAAACGGGTGATGGAATGCAGTTTAAAATTTCCGCCAAGGCCGAATCATTTCATATTTTGGGTGCATTGTAGCCGACGGCTACCCAACTAAAGGCTGCTAGTCAGGTGTAGGAATGCGTGGATTTGGATTCCTCTATACTTTGAAAACTTGCTTGATTTATTGATGTTAACGAATTATATACGTTTTACTAAAATATTGTTTCAGCCCTCTTTACAACATACCTCAAGAACCACAGGACCCACAAAAGTATATCTGTGATATTTGAATTCTTCTACACACTCGGTATGAAATGATCATGCTTTTTTTGCCAAAGCTCACTACCATTCGCAAGATGCTGTGAACTACCCAATCGCAACAGTTTAAAATAATTACTAAACTTATTTCGACCCGGCATTATGAACTCTCACCCTCCTCCTTCTACGGCAAATAAGCCAAATCGCTATTGTAACTTCCGGTTTTTTTAGGACACTTTGCCCTTTGACCTATCTGGAAAATTCAGAAAAATTCGGGTTTTGTGCGTACAAAATATAATTTAAAACGTGTTACTAGAATAAAAACAAACTTAAAAACATTATTATTAAATGAATTAATTATTTAAATATTTTTAATGATAACATTATGACAATAATAAATAAATTATTAATATTTACAGCAATTTTCCCGATAGGTCAAAGGACAAAGTGTCCTAAAACTGCAAAAACTGTCCCACAATGCATTGCAAACTTCCAATGCCGATTGGGCTTATTATAAGTGGACTGATTTGTATTGCCCTCAAAAGCTCCAGTCTGTTTGCATTTTTGAATATATCAGACTTGTGCGCTACGAATTACAAACAGGCATTTTGGGAATTTTATACCAAATATATGAAAGTTCAAATATGAATTGATTTTTAGGTCGATCGAAAAAGGGCAATACAAATTTTCTTTAGTCCTTATCAAAGCTAATTTACATCACGCGTTCGTAATTCAAGAAAAAAAGTTAAATAATTGTGTGTAGAAAAATTGTTTTCTTCAATTAAAAAGTTTCTACTGAAAATTCAACTAGTACATTTTAGTGTCATTTCACAAGCTATATTTGTTGATAATAGTTGTGTATATAGCAAGTATATCAGTATTTTGCAGTCAATAGTGCTAACGGGCACACTGTTCATTGTAAATATTTATTATCACCATAACGATCCAATGATCCATGTCTATAGCCAAAAAGTCATTACCAGTAATTCTATGCCTATTCAGCCGAAAAGATTTATGGCATGTTTTGTGCCTATTCAGTCTTGCAGCAATGAAAAGACTTATGGTATGTTTTGTGTTAAGTTACATGTCTATCCAAAAAGCCATTACCAGTAATTCTATGCCTATTCAGTCGTGTAGCAATGAAAAGATTTATGGAATGTTTTGTGTTAAGTTTGGAAAGCAATGCATCAGGCCCGGGCATCAGGATATATGTAAGCTGACAGTAAATAGTTGTCCATATTTTTTATATTTTTATATTTAAATACAGTCTCTGGAAACTATAGTATCATGACAAGAATGGCCTCAATGACAATTTATCCCAATGCTGGCACTGATGATTCTGATAAAATAAAATTTACAGGGGTTGTCTCTTTCAGCCATTTTTTTCTTCTCGTTTTAGTCATTTGACTGCAGTGTACTTCTATATACATTGATATGATAGGAAATAAGTAAAGGAAGCCAATAAGTGCATTTTATATATTTCCATAGTTGTGGGCGTTATCCCCTCATCAGAAAACAAAAACATGCACTTGGGGAGATCATTGCACCCCATTATCAAGCCCTGGGATCTCCTTTTATTGAACTCATTACATTAAATATCAAACCTTGGATAATCTCGATTTTGATTATGAAGTCACCAACTTGGTTGGTTTAATAATATTTTGATGTTAAAAAGCACCAAACTGACTTTATTCATGGCATGACTGAATAATAAAGGACCTTTGACTCCTCGCGTACTCATCGTACAAGCATGACAATGGGCTGTATCATATCTGTCAATGACAATTGCAGTGCTTTCATTTACCTTTCAATTTTCAACTGAAATCTTATTTTATCATTAATACAATATTTCCAGCATAGAATTGAAGTAAGTAACAATTTAGTTTTAAATAAAAACAGCCCTACTATCATTGTTAAAGAATAAAATACAAAAGGCGCTAAACACAAACAAACAAACAAGCGCTATTTAGAAGATACTAAAACAATGTCTCAAAATATGGAACCTGTCTACGAGTACGTTCGAGCCTATTTGTTGGACGAAAGACTTCGCAAGGCTCTTTTGAACGCCGATGAAATATACCACGTTATTAGACTGGCCTCTCGAACTGAATGACGCGAAAATGTACTTTCGACGGAGGAGATCCATACAAGTTATAATTCAGGGCTTTAACGCTATACGTCTACGCTTCGGATATGTGTCGACACAGACTAACAGACCAAAAGCGAGAAATTATCATGAAAGTTGTGAAACAAAGTATCGACTTTGAAAAACGACGTCCCTTGTATGGGGATACCGGGGTTAAGTTAATATCATTAGCACTGCACTCGATGCATATAGGAATTATATATTAATGTGACGATAAGAAAGAGAATCGTCACGTTCAGATTTGACTTACCGATTTCGCATTTTACTCGTGTAAAACAGATTTCAGTTCAGATCAGTTTTATTTGCTCGCGTAAGATATAGAAATAACTAGACAAAGCTGTGACCACGAACACACCCATCTTGTGACCCCTAATGACCTCTGACCCAAAAATTTATGAAAACCCCATAGACATTGGCCAATGTCAATGCATGTGTGCACGGAGCATCACTCTGCAATGTTATTTGTTGCAGAAGGGGCATTTTAAAGGTTTTTCGTCTCAAACCGGAAGTGACCCCTTATGACATTTAACCCCAAATAAAAATCCACGTGTACACTGGTTAACATCAATTTATGTGTGAATATACATTCACATTTACAGGCATTTATACTGTCACTGTGCTATGTATTTCTTGGCTGATAAAATTCTTTAAAGGTATTTGCTTTGATACTGGAAGTGACCCCTTAATGACCCTTGACCACAAACCTGTGTATGATTCATTGATACTGGGTAATAGCAACGCACGTGTGCAAGTTGCGTCACTGTCCTACGTAATTTGTGGGAGAAGTAGCATTTTGAAGGTATTTCGTTTTATACCTGAAGTGCTCCCTTAATGACCTTTAACCCCAAACAAAACAAATACCACATATACATTGGGTAAAGACAATTCATGTGTGAACATACCGTCATTCTCCTATATTTTTCTCAACTAATAGAGAAATTTTTGACAGTTTTTGGTTTTACACCGGAAGTAACCCCTTAATGACATTTGAGGGATAAGTAGCATTTTGAGTTGAAATCGCGTTTTTGACCCTTGTGACTCCTACGTGATATTTGACCCCATGAGATTTTTGTGACGTATAGGAGCATGGTCAGTGATGGTTGAGATCAAGTTGGGTCAAAATCGGTGTACGCATGTGCGTGCTAAAGCAAATATAATGGTCGACAGAAGAAAGAAGAACTAGTTGTGGTCTACGAGCACGAACACAGCCTTGTTTTTGGGGTCAAAGGTCATTAAGGGGTCACTTCCGGTATAAAACGAAAAACCTTCAAAAATTTTTATTTGCTATTAAGGGGTCACTTCCGGTATAAAACGAAAAACCTTCAAACATTTTTTTTTGCTAAGAAAAACATAGGAGAGTAACGGTATGTTCACACATGAATTGTGGTTACCCAATTCATATGTGGTATTTTTTTATTTGGGGTCAAAGGTCATTAAGGGGTCACTTTCGGTCTGAGACGAAAAATGCCCCTTCTGTCACAAATAACATAGCAAAGTGGTGCCACGTGCACCCATATATTGACATTAGCAAATGTCTATGGGCGTTTTTATATATTTTGGGGTCAAAGGTCATTAAGGGGTCACAACACGACTGTGTTCGTGGTCTTAGACCACAGCTAAGTCTAGTTCTTCTTTCTTTCTGTCAACATTTAACATAATTTGCTCTAGCTCCTTCATTATTTGACCGATTATGACCAAACTTGGGCAAAAGCTCCACTACCCCAGCTTGTACATTTGACCTGACCCATTTGGGGTCAAACGTCACGCATGAGTAATTTTGGCTAAAAACGTGATTTTTACCAAAAATGCTTCTTCTCCTACAGATGGTACAGTATTGAGATTTGGACATTAACCTTGGCTATAGCCGGGGCCTATGGGGTCCTCACATATTTGGGGTCAAAGGTCATTAAGGGGGTATTTCCGGTACATAACCAAATACCTTCAAAATGCTTCTTTTCCTACAGATTATATGGTACGGAGATGCGACTGACACATATTCATTGACATTAGCTGGTGTCTATGGGGTTCTCGCATATTTTGAGTTCAAGGTCATACAGGGGGCAAAAATGGTTGATTACTGAAAATCACTTTAAAATTCAATATTTTCTGCATATTAAGTGCTGTGATCATAAGAATAATGCCAAAAGGGCTCTAGCATTATGTTCATATACGATTGAAATCAGATTTGGCTTAAACATGGAGGAGGGGTCTGTTTTGGGGTCAAAAGGGGTAAAATTCTAAAGCTTGTCCAATTTAAATGAAAATTAGTATATGTGATCTTGATATGATTCAAAATATTGTGGAGGTATTTTCAAGGTCACCAGAGGTCAACCAAAGGTCAAAAGGGGTCTAATTTTAAAGTTTGTCCAATTTAAATGAAAATTAGTATATGTGATCTTGATATGATTCAAAATATAATGGAGGTCATTTCAAGGTCACCAGAGGTCAACCAAAGGTCAAAAGTGGTCAAATTGCAAAGTTTGTTTAATTTGAATGAAAATTAGTATATGTCATGTGGATATGATGCAAAACGAGGTGAAGGTCATTTCAAGGTCATCAGAGGTCATTTCAAGGTCACGGGTAGACTTCGCAGCCTTTTAAGGATGCAATATATCTAGATTTATGTTTGAATTTTTTGTTGAAATTTTTTGTCAGATTTTTAAAAAAAAATTTTAATTTTGTTTGAAATTTTGTGAATTTTTTTTAAAATTTTTTTGGAAATTTTTTGTTTGAATTTTTTAACCCTCCTAGACCATAAATCCTGACCCGATTCATTGACCACGCCCACCTGATTAATATTCAAATATGCTAATTAGCCACGCCCACCGGCATTGATCTTTGACCCGAACCGGAAATGACCTTTGACCCGAACTGGAAGTGACTTTTGACCCGAACCGGAAGTGACTTTTGACCCGAACCGGAAGTGACATTCGGCCCTAACCGGAAGTGAACGTCCCTATAGGCTACCCTACTAATGATGGTAATGATGATATGATAATAATGATGATGACGATACTGATGATTATAATAATAAATTGTGATATTATTACTTTACTTTACTTACCAGGAACTATTGTCGTCTCAGTTGCTAAACTTGGAATAGAGGTTTGCGTAACATTAGCCCTGTGTGCATCAGATTCCTTTACTGTGGATAAAGAGATGAAATAAAATATATAAATTCATTAATGCATAAATAAATAAGTAAATAAATAAATCAAAATTCAAAGAACAGACATTCCAGAATAGGTAGTCGTTACTCTGAGTTTCATGCCAAAAGGCAATCGTCAGACGACACGATGAAATGCTTTGGACAACCATCTCTTGGGAATGTAAATTAATATACATTCCATGGTGTCAGCACAGCCAAAGTCTATCCCAGAGTCAGTCTGTCTATCGGAAATAGTCAGAAAGTGCTCAACTGCAAAAACAGGGGCGTAATAACAACTTTTTACTCATAGTTAGACTACATGATGCAGTCAAGTCTACAGTAGAATTCGCCACGACCTTTGCAGGACTTAAACCCCATTAAAAGATATTAAACCAAGATAACACTCATTGAAAACAGCTCAACTATGTTACATCAGATCTTCTCTCGTTAAATCCACACACACATGTGTCTGTTTTACCTGTGCAATGAGCAATGAGCTGGTATTATAGTTTCAGTTGGGTGAACGATTATAAAGCAAACACAAGGTAACAATTACTGTGTGGCCTTTGTTCACGAAATGAGACAATACTGTGCATATTGTTAACCACATTCTTGAAAATGAGAAACATAGTGGCTGTGGGCCGTAACACGGTTTGGAAATAATTTCTTCATATTTTTTGGTGTTATCTGTCGTTTACGTATCCTTCCTAAAACACCAAAGTGCGAATATTTCCAAACACCTAAATTAGCTAAAAATTTAGGACATGTTACAAAACTATATTTTCTAGAATTTCAGAAGAGTACTTTTATTATTGGCCGGTTATTTTTCACACAGCGACGTTAACTAGGCAATGTACTATTACCTATAACATACACTAAAACACCAAAGTGCGAATATTTCCAAACATCTAAATTAGCTAAAAATTTAGGACATGTTACAAAACTATATTTTCTAGAATTTTAGAAGAGTACTTTTAATATTGGCCGGTTATTTTTCACACAGCGACGTTAACTAGGCAATTGCCCATACTTCTAACATACGCTATTACGTATTATAAGTAATTAATATTTATATGCAAAAGAAATTACCTTGGACAAAGGAATTTGCGAATCAGAATTTAAGAGGGCACGGTGGCTCAGTGGTTACGGCCTTAGACTCATAATCTGAGAGCTTGCTCGACGTGCGTGGGTTCGATTCCCCGTCCCACCACCGTGTTGCGCCCTTGGGCAAAGCGCTTTGTCTCGCTTGCCTCACCCCACCCAGGTGCAATGGGAAGCTGTTAGGGGTAGTCACAGTCGTTGTACTGATGGACCCTGCGCCACTTGTAGGCTGCAAACGTGGTTCCGAGATATTCTAATGACGGCGGAATAAATGTAAAGCGCTTTGAGGCTGTTTACGGCATAAACGCTATATAAATATCTACATTTTTTTTTATAGCGGCTGTGGTAATCGAATCGGAGCCACGAAAGTGACATATTAAAAATATTTTTTGGGAAATAATCTCAAGATAATAAAATTATCCCGGCATAATATCTCGAGAGAACAAAATTATCTGATCTCGAGATAATAAAATTATCCCGAGATAATAAAATTATCCCTGGATATGATCTCGAGATAATAAAATTATCCCAGGATCTTTATCTCTTAAACAAGGTCATGTCAATCACACAAATGTATTGTCGTTTTGTAATAGACGCCCGTACTGTCGGGTGTACGTGTTCGTACGTCTGATTAGGAGACTGTTGTACGACAGGCTGTGCGCGCATGATTAAATGATATGCGACAGACTGTGCGAACTGGTAAATGGTCTCATTAATTTGATTTATCGTGGTTTGTACCCCGAGTTGTGATTCACTTTTGGTGCTATGTTTTTCTTGGCTGATAAAATGTGTGAAGGTATTTGGTTTTATACCGGGAGTAATCCCTTAATGACCTTTGACATCAAATCTGTGTATGATTCATAGACACTGGGTAATAACTATGTGTGCAAGTTGCGTCATCGTCCTACGTAATTTGTGGGGGAAGTAGCATTTTGGAGGTATTTCGTTTTTTACCAGAAGTGACCCCTTAATGACCTTTGACCCCAATTAAAAAATAACACATATACATTAAGTAAACATAATTCATGTGTACTTATACCGTCACTCTCCTATGTTTTTCTTTGCTAATAAAATGTTTGAAGGAATTTGGTTTTATACCGGAAGTGACCCCTTAATGACCTTTGACCTCAAATCTGTGTATGATTTATAGACACTGGGTAATAGCATTGCATGTTTGCAAGTTGCGTCACCGTCCTTCATAATTTGTGGGAAAAGTAGCATTTTGAAGGTATTTCGTTTCATACCGGAAGTGACCCCTTAATGACCTTTGACCTCAAGTAAAAAAATACCTTATATAGATTTGGTAAACATAATCCATGTGTACACATACCGTCACTCTCCTATGTTTTTCATAGCTAATGACATTTTTTGAAGGAATTTGGTTTTATACCGGAAATGACCCCTTAATGACCTTTGACCTGAAATCTGTGTATAATTTATAGACACTGGGTGATAACAATGCATGTGTGCAAGTGGTGTTACTGCGAAATTTGTGGGAGAAGTAGCATTTTGAGTTGACCCCTGTGACCCCTACGTGACCATTGACCCACGAATTTCATGTGACATGTAGGGGCATAGGCAGTGATGATTGTGACCAGGTTAGGTTAAAATCGGTGCATGCATGTGAGTGCTAGAGCAAATGTAATGGTCGGCAGAAGAAGAAACTAGACTTACTTGTGGTCTAAGACCACAAACAAACACAGCCGTGTTGTGACCCCTTAATGACCTTTGACCCCAAAATCTACGAAAACCCCATACGCATCGGCTTATGTCGATGCAGGTGTGCACATAGTATCACTGTGCCATGTTATTTGTGGCAGTGGCAGAAGGGACATTTTGAATGTTTTTCATCTTGGACCAGACGTGACCCCTTAACGACCTTTGACCCAAAATAAAAAAAATACCACGTGTAAACTGGGTAACATCAATTCATGTGTGAATATACCGTTACCGTGCCATGTTTTTCTTGGCTGATAAAAATGTTTGAAGGTATTTCGTTTTATACCGGAAGTGGGAGAAGTAGCATTTTGAGTTGAAATCACGTATTTGACCTCTGTGACCCCTACGTGACATTTGACCCCACGAGTTTCATGTGACATGTAGGGGCATGATCAGTGATGGTTTTGACCAAGTTAAGTCAAAATCAGTTTAAGCATGTCAGTGCTAGAGCAAATGTAATGAATGGGCGACAGAAGAAGAAAGAACTAGACTTAGCTGTGGTCTAAGACCACGAACACAGCCGTGTTGTGACCCCTTAATGACCTTTGACCCCAAAATCTACGAAAACCTCACGGGCATTGCCTTATGTCAATGCATGTGTGCATATAGTATCACTCTGCCATGTTATTTGTGACAGAAGGGACATTTTGAATGTTTTGTCTTGGACCGGAAGTGATCCCTTAATGACCTTTGACCCCAAATAAAAAAGTACCACATATACATTAGGTAAACATAATTCATGTGTGCACATACCGTCACTCTCCTATGTTTTTCTTAGCTAATAAAATTTTTTGAAGGAATTTGGTTTTATACCGGAAGTGACCCCTTAATGACCTTTAACCTCAAACAAAAAATACCACATATACATAAGGTAAGCATAATTCATGTGTGCACATACCGCCACTCTCCTGTTTTTCTTAGCTTATAAAATATTTTGAAGGAATTTGGTTTTATACCGGAAGTGACCCCTTAATGACCTTTGACCTCAAATCTGTGTATGATTCATAGACACTGCATGTGTGCAAGTTGAGTCACCGTCCTATGTAATTTGTGGGAGAAGTAGCATTTTGAAGGTATTTCTTTTTATACCGGAAGTGACCCCTTAATGACCTTTGACCCCAAATAAAAAACACATATACATTAGGTTAACATCATTCATATGTACACATACCGTTACTCTCCTATGTTTTTCTTAGCTAATAAGTATGATTTATAGACACTGGGTTAGGCGGGATGACTTTAACGATCTGATTATGCAGCAATAAGACTGTTTCATATTGCCGTTGTAATATACCTTGATCATGGAAAGCTGGCATTTTGAAAACTTTACATTTGACCTCTGTACGACCCCCTTAATGACCTTAACTGAATTTCATGTGTAGAATATCATAAGGATCCTTGCATTTAAATTTGAGTTTTGAATATATGGCCCCTTAATGACCTTAAATGAATATCAAAATATCTTAAACATGTTTAGAAAGTCATAAGCATCATTGTATTTAAATTTCAGCTCAATTGGAGCATTTTTCGGTTAAATGACCTTTTTTGACCTCTGTGACCCCTGGATGACCTTCGACGTTGAAAAAAACGATAACTTTTGTAGCCATCCGCCCAATACTGCTTGGAAGAAATGGCAAGAAAGAAATAAGCTAGGCTCCCCGCCTAACTTAAGAAAGAAGAAGAAGATCCTGTAAGAAAAAAGACACAACCGTATGTCACAGCTGTGTAATGAGACGACGATGATGATCATCGACGAATATTACATTTTATAACAAATAAGGAAAATGGGGAAAATCAAACGAGGATTCTGGTGATTACGTTTGTTAAAACTTACCGATATTGGCCATGTAGAGGAATGAAGAAGGACGACCGAGGGCAAATCCATAAACAACCACAGCATATACTACCATGGGATCATGATGGAAAACCGAATGGACGCCTGAAGATACCGGTCCTCTCAAGCAACACATTGATCGGTCATATGTAGAAACTTGGTTCCATTCCGCCAATGACGTTCCATCATCAAGTACAAATCCGTTTGTACTATCACATTCTACTATGATATTGATGTAGTAGTGTTTTCTCCGGGCATAATCCGATTGAAGGAAAATACAAAAAAAGTAACCGTGCCGTTGATATATGACGTGACTGGTGTCACAACAAGCATCGATGGGCAATATTGCCTTAAGTTGTTGATATAATGGCTTTTCATGTACTGAACAACCATGACAGGTTGGTCTGAAGTGAATGAAACCACATTATCATTTTGGACATCTACTTCATGGAAGTGACCAGCTCGGATATCTGCTACTTTGAAACCGTAGGCATATAGCGTTGTTGAGATGTTCATTGTGAACACTCTGTAGATATAACCTGTGGGGGAACTATAAAATGGGGTTAGAATATATCTCTGACCCCAATTCTCAACAGGTAAAAGTTGTTCCAGTAACCCGTTGGCCAAATGATCTCCAATGTAACCATACGAACCCGATACTACAGATATTTGCTTATTACTTTCTATTAGCATGCCTGATAGGTCTTCCGCGTTGTTTCCATTGAACCTGTAACTTTCGTATTTTTTTTAAGGTAACTCGTTGCGTTTGCCCTGTAGTGCTTTTTAATGTTGATAAATGTATCGTCGTTTAAAGAGGACACGCAGAAGAAGGACGGGTAGGAAGACGTTGAAGCTATAAAAGATGCGATGTAGTATTTCTTACCCAAGTAGGATGATGGCATAACAGCAAATGCGTCTTGGTACCAAGACCCATTCATTCCAGCATGTACTGACACCCCACTTGATGCCTTAATGATGATTGTCTTATTTTGCTTCGTTTCGCGTGGCCATATGCTAACTCTTTTTCCGGCTCTGTTTTTTCCAGAATTATACTTGCAGGCTTATTTTGTTTGATTCTGTCATGGACTTGAAAAGAAGTCCCAGCAACTGTCAAAACAATGAATACTGAATCGAGTGAAGACGTAGTAACTGTGACCAATGGAGGTTTGTCGCTATTCCACGAATAAGGCACTGTAAAAATGAACTGGTTCTGCTCAATACTTTTCACACGTTCATGTATACCTGCAAAGAAAGCAAAATGAATGTTCTTAGCGGCATTTATAGATCAGGGGTGTTTCGAGGCCATCGAGCAGCGGTAACAATATTCAGTTCGAAAGCGTCCCTACTAAATTCGTCCTGATAAAAAGATGATAAATTAAATGCAAACGTTTAGTAAAGGGTATATTGGGCACTCACTCTCTTCCAAAGAGTATACTAAATTTATTGGAGGGATAAGCTAATAAATGTAGGGGTCCAAAATGAGCAAGACCTTTATTTACAGTTTCGGCAATTATGGTTTTAGGGCATAAACGGTGGTATGGGTAATACTGATACCATATAACTTTAACAATATGCTTGCATGTGGTTTTACCCTGTTTAAAGGTATTATTATCATCAATATTTTGCATAATACGCCGATAGGGCGAATCCGCCCCGGGAGTCCGCCTGGGGAAAACACAGGGCGAACTTGTCCCTTCACATACAGGGCGGACTTGCCCCAACGGTACTTTTTTGCTTTACCTCGTGATATGCCTACGAAACACAAAATGTCGATCTTTTCATTGCATAATATATTGGGCAAAACGTTCACCTTTACAACATCAATTCACGTGTGAATATACCGTCACTGTGCTATCTTTTTCTTGGCTGATAAATTTTTTCGAAGGTATTTTGTTTTATACCAGAAGTGACCACTAAATGACCTTTGACCCCAATTAAAAAATAGCACATATACATTGGGTAAACACAATTCATGTGTGAACATACCATCACTCTCCTATGTTTTTCTTAGCTAATAAAGTTTTTTGAAGATATTTGGTTTTACATCGGAAGTAACCCCTTAATGACCTTTGACCTCCAATATGTGTATGATTTACAGACACTGGGTAATAACAATGCAGGTGTGCAAGTTGCGTCACTGTCCTACGTAACTTGTAGGTGAAGTAACATTTTGAAGGTATTTCGTTTTATACCGGAAATGACCCCTTAATGACCTTGGACCCCAAATAAAAAAATACCACATACATTGGGTAAACACAATTCATGTGTGAACATACCATCACTCTCCTATGTTTTTCTTAGCTAATAAAGTTTTTTGAAGATATTTGGTTTTACATCGGAAGTAACCCCTTAATGACCTTTGACCTCCAATATGTGTATGATTTACAGACACTGGGTAATAACAATGCATGTGTGCAAGTTGCGTCACTGTCCTACGTAACTTGTGGGTGAAGTAACATTTTGAAGGTATTTCGTTTTATACCGGAAGTGACCCCTTAATGACCTTGGACCCCACATAAAAAATATGGGTAATAACAATGCATGTGTGCAAGTAACGTTACTGTCCTACGTAATATGTGGGAGAAGTAGCATTTTGAGTTGAAATTACGTTTTTGACCCCTGTGACCCTGTGAGAAAGAACCTGTAAGGTTCGCAAAAAGACACAGCCGTGACTCGGCTTTGTGAAGAAGAACTGACGGAAAGTAGTACAATCGCAAATTGGAAAATTGGAGGAAGAAGAAGAAGAATGATTTTGAACATAATTGCCTTTTTGTGAAAATGTTATCACTAAGTTTAATAACAATCTAGCTAATAGAATAATTTGACTTTTGTTGACCTCTGATGACCTTGAAATTACCTCTATTTTGTTTTAAATCATATCAATATTACATATTCTAATTTCAATTTTAATTGGACACATTTTTGAATTTTTACCCCTTCTGACCTTTGGTTGGTAACCCCTGCATGACCTTTAACTCAAAATCTATGTTTACCCCAAATACACCAGCTAATGCAAATGCATATGCGTCAGTCGTATCTCTGTACCATGTAATCTATAGCAAAATAAGCATTTTGAAAGTATCTGGTTATGTACCGGAAATCCCCCTTATTGACATTTGACCCCATTTCTGTGGTATAACTTTTTTAGCCAAAATTACTCATCAGTAACGTTTGACCCTAACTGGGAATGTAAAAGCTGGAGTAGTGGAGCTTTTGCCCAAGTTTGATCCCATATTTATTGGTCGAGCTATGAGTTTTAAAATATTGGACGAGACGTAGTCGATTCCACTATTTTAAAACTCAGCGAGACCAATTAATATTGAGCGTAAAACATTCAATTTTATTATTATTATTATGTGTTGGATCCAATATTTTTACACACTTGGATTCATCAAAACATATATAATAATGGTTATAATTGGTCAAATAATGATGGAGCTAGAGCAAATTATATCAAGGTTGCGAAAAGAAAGAAAGAAGCAGAAGAAACTGCTGAAATGCAAGAGTCCAGCCGAAGATTGCGGTCTTGTGAGACTACGAAGTCCAGCCGTTACCTTGAAGTGACCTCTGATGACCTTGAAAAGATTTGGAACACAATTGCCTTTTCGTAAAAAATGTAGCCATTAAGTTTAATAACAATCTAGCTAATAAAATATTTTGACCTTTGTTGACCTCTGATGACCTTGAAATGACCTCCATTTTGTTTTAAATCATATCAATATTACAAATTCTAATATTAATTTTAATTGGACAAATTGAGGAATTTTCCCCTTTTGACCTTTGGTTGACCTCTGGTGACCTTGAAATTACGTCCATCATATTTTGAATAACATCATAATCACATATACTAATTTTCATTCGAATTATACAAATTTTAGAATTTACCCCTTCTGGATTTTTTCCAAAAACAACAACAACAAAAACCAAATTAGGTGTTTTGGGGACAAAAATGTATATTTTCAACATGAAAGGTCAAAATTTTTAATTGATCGTCGGCTTTTCATCCCTGCTACATACATTTTAAGTACATGTCATTAGATTTGGAAAGTTTATTTCGATGACTGTTAAATATCAAAATTTAAAAACTATCAAATTTTAATAATTTGTCATAAAATTTGTATTATATCGCGAGTTTCAAAAAATCAAAATTATTTGATATCAGAAGTACATTCGTCGTATTCAGAATTCGACATGTCCAAACAATACTGTCCAAACGTTCATACAAGAGCCCTCAAGTTACCCAATACGTTCGTCGGAAGAAATCGAAACAAACAAAGAAAGTCACTTCCAACAATTTTACTGTTATTCTAGCATTGTGATGAGACAGAAAATGAATGTTCTTGCCCCTTTGTCAACAAGACCGAAGCTTTGCATAATGCCAGATACGTTACGTAATTCAAACGCCCTGGTAAACGTAATTCAAACGCCCTGGTAAAAATACATCTTTTACACCTGCCTAACACAAACCAGCCAAAGAGTGTTGATTGTACACTCTTATGAGCCTTTCAGCATTTCACAATATATCTAATTCAAAATTGTTTAATTCTTCCTTCAATTAAGTATTAAAAATATACTAGGAATTAAACTTACATGACACTTTTGAGGAGACAGTGATCAAAAGACCAATAAGAGTAGAAGTAGCCATACATGCAACATAAAACAAACAGCACCAAGGAACGTGCAACGGACGAGAAAACAATGCTGAAGAATCAATCGCATTTTGAAAATAAGTTCACTTTGTAGATATCTTAATTCAAAACAATGCAATATACTTACAAATAAGACCAGCAAGGAACACTGCAATAAGTACCGTAAGTATTCTATCCATGACTAGAATTTGCCATCAGTTGACTGGTGAAGCGAGCTTAAATTTGACACACCATTCCTGGATAACGATTTTGCTAATGGTAGTGCCTTTCCCATGCACAGACAAAACCATTGAATACAAATATGTAGTGTTTCTTTGAATAAGTTTGCGTCACTTATACTGATTTTTATTTTTTATCGTCAAAATACTTTCTGTTTTACCCAACTAAAATGTGAACTTTTGACTTTTATTGATACGTTATCCAAAAATATTATTGTATGAATCCATTGCTGCTTGCATGAATATTTGGCTTATTACTGACCAGCTCTGGTTGCATTATTGGAAATGTGCTTACGAGGTAGCCACTGTCATTTTCTTATCAACAGTGGTACTCAGTCTATGCCCCATTAGTTGAGAATGGACAGTCCCACTCGATTTGGAAAAAGAATGCGAACCCTTTTGGTGGACCCGAGTAAGGGAGTGTTCAGAAATACTTTGTTGGGGGCTGCAACATTTGGGTGTTTTTTTATGTTCAATTTTTTAACCCCCCCCTCTTCGTGAACCAAAATTGTTTGACCCCCTCTTAATGAGCCTAAACCTTTTTGACCCCCTCATATTAGGTACAAAACTATTGAAATGAAAGTTAAACACCAATTAATCATATTATTGTCATCGATTACAATAGATATTTGAAAAGATAAAAGGTCAAACTCATTAACAATGACTGGATATTGCAAATAACAATTTATTGTTCTGTACGGGTTGTCATGGATCGGTTGGTACATAATGTAATTACACTGCTTTAATACCAAGAGTGAACTTACTTCCAGACATGTATTTAATATTTGAAAGGCACTTTCATTTAACATTGTAGTTCAGAGTTTGGGTGTATATGGGGTTGTGATTCATCACCTACTGTAATATTTAGCATTTACAATTCAACTCAAGAAATCTTACGTGTAACAAGACTAATAGATGATCATTATTATGTCGACATTATTATTGTGCTCTTCTTCATCGTTTTCTGCAAAGCGTTGTTCATGATTTAGAGTAAGTATTTCGAGACATTATTTCGCTCAATATTTGTGAGTAATTTCAGTGCCATCTATGTCAATCTAGATGTGTTACTTCATATAGTATACCTTGATTTCTCAACAGAAACTTCAACCAAATCTCCCCACTCCTGGAAAACAATGGATACGAATGCGTTGACATCTGACCAAAGATTGTTGATTGCAATAGCAGTTATAGGTAAGATATTAATTGAACAGATTTGAATTCTATTATTTTTACTATGCTCACTCAATGTTTTTTGAAAGTGAGCCGGTACGAAGCTTTGGTGCAATCAAGTCCGGATGCAACCAGACATATCATCTATCTTGTTAAAACCATTTTTATGGTAGAGAGGTTTGTAGGCTGAACACTAGAAAGTGATGACAATAAGAAAAAAACCGATGCATTTTGTAATGATGTATTATCTAACATTTTCTAAGCGCGTTAACGTTTATATATGTTTATATATCAATATATTTCAATGTGGCTACGTAAACAACCTAAAATGAAGAGTCACATGCAAACTTTGAAGTATTGGATCGATATGTACTTTGCTTCTTTACCCTGCACACACAAAATTAATCAATTGAGAATACTCAATATGAATAGCTCAAGAAACGACTGAATAAGGGTTTTAGGGAAAAAACGGCAACATCAAACAGCCAGAATGATGAAGAAGCACATGGACAAAATGAACTGCATATCGAGGGCTTAGAGCAGGCCTTCTCAACTGGCGGCGCGCTCACCACTTGTGGCGCTTGGAGTAAGTCGAAGTGGCGCATGAAGTGGCGCACGGTAAATTCACTATTTTTTCACATAAATTTTAACAAAAAAGGGTGAAAATACCACATCTGAGCCTTTAGAAAGCCCTTAAATCTCAGAGCTTCAGGGGGCGCTGCCCCCGGGACCCCGCGGCCGGGGTTTTTACGCTGGACCCGTCTGTCGGGCTATACCATAAGGCGGACCCCCTGGATCCCACCCGCTATGTGTTCGATCGCGCACGCGCTCCCTCAATCCTCCCTTAACATGTTGGCACTTCATGATCACTAAAATTTCCCAGTTGGCACTTCAAATAAACTAGTTGAGAAGGCCTGGCTTAGAGCAAGAACTAGCTATGGCTACAATTACATGTTACTCATTTCGGCAACAAATGGATGGTTAATTCTGCCCTCCATTGTGGACATAGCTAGTTCTTGCTCTAAGCCCTCGATATAATCATTTCTTTCTTTGTAACTTCTAGTCCAAATCGATATAATATGTAGGAAACTAATTGTGCGACATACTTCTTTTTATATTTTGTGACTTCAGTTTGTATTTTTGCAGTTATAACAAAATAGAGGCACTCGGTCATTTTTATTGGACGCATGAATCAGATCACACACTACTATAAGCACCGTTCCTAATCGGTAGCACAAACTCATCTAAGATGGGAAAACAATAGGTGATCTGATTCTGCTGTTGTTTAATTCTATGACTTGAATTACTGTTCAACAGAAAGCATAAAACATGTGACCTTTAAATAGCTACACTTACATTACAAGCTTAGTTAACCATCATTGTGGTATCGTAGTTTTACGTTTTCAATTAACATTATATCAACAGGATGTTTAGGCATTACTTATGCTTGCATTTTGGTATGTACACGGTGGATTTTTAACAAGCGTTTAGACAGGTTTCTGAAAACACATGAATATTACAGATGTCTGCGACGATTTCAGTTACTGAGACTACTACCTTATAAAAGTAAGATGTTTAAATATAGGGGAAATATTACGCAATACTTTCTCTATGAGAAACCTCAACATAAACTTCATTTGAAATTAAATTTAAAAACCAGTGAAGGTACAACTTAGACTTGGCTTATTGACGTTCGTGTAAAATTTTGCTTTCTCGATTAAAATTTTGCTTTCTTACCTGGCAAACCCTTTCACTTTTTATTTTTCTCTATTATCCTCTCAGGCTCGCTGGGTTCCCCATGGGCACTTCTGGTCGAATTAGCGGCCTCTAAAAACTCTTTTCATTGTTCACAAAGATATATATCATGTACATTGTATGTATATCCAATCAGTGAATCAGAAAGGAATTAAGATTATTGCAAAGAGATCTAAAAGCTCTATTTTGATTGGTTATTTTGTTTATTTTGTATTAGTAACATTTAAATTAAATTTTATCAATTTTGTTGTACCTACATTTTATGCTCATTTGATTTTAAACTGTGGTCCATTGTATTTTAATGATATGCATGCAATTTACACAAGTGCAATTTATACGGATTTTCTTGATATTATAAGTGCTATGAAATTTTTAGATTAAGGCAATTTTATTTTTCAATATTTGTATATTTTTCATAACATGGTATTTCTATTTTAAAGGAGTATTTCGTGATCCTAGCATCATCTTTTTATGACATTTTTCAGTAGATATCCACGAAAAAAGCTTATTCCCAAAATTTCAGTTGATTCCGATTTTGCGTTTGCGAGTTACGCATGATTATGTGCATTACACTGCTCCATAGACAATGTGTTGTAATTTCGTTCTGGTGCACCAGAACGAAATTCAAATGTCACGATATCTTTGCTAAACGAATTAATCTGCAAGAAATATTTTGTACATAAACATTATGTAACCAGAGGTTTCCAGTGATATAAAAATCTCAACTTTTTTGAGAAAAGTGGGGGATGATGCTGTGGATCACGAAATGCCCTTTTAATATGTAAAGAGGGCCCCCAGTGGAAAGCAGTGCTTTGTTCATTGATCTGGGCTAATCTCTATAAAGATGCCGTTAATAAAAAAAATATAAAAAAATAAAAAGGTTACTCAGCAGTTGGTTATTATGTAATTATAAACTGGTTACGTAATATAAATTTAGACTGTACCCCCCGGGATAATATAGGGGTTAAAAACAAATTAAATTTGATTTAGGATGATTCATAATAGAACATTTACGAGAGATTATTATTAAATTACTATTGATATTTTGCTCAAAGGACCATCGATCACAATATCGGACACAAAAGTAGTTCATGTGTCAAATGGCGTGGTGTCAGTGACACCAGAAATTGAGAATTTTCCAGATTCGAAGGAAGTGGAAGTGTTGTGGAATGATATCCGAAGACAAGGTATTCATCAGAGACATGATTTGCCGTCACCGCCGTCAACATATATGCTGTCTATAAGCAATACGCAAAAATCAAACGAAGTTGAAGCAGCTGCCTTAGATGTATATGGTAACAAAGCCCGGTGTATTATCACCATTCCCAAAGGTAAGGTATTACCAATGAGGTAGAATCAAAGAGTAGGGGGGGCTACCGACTCCGACATGTTTGTGTGTTGATCAAGGAGATCACTTATACCTCCGGATTATTTCGCTATGCGCCTGGCAAACTTCGATTTTAAGTGGGTGTTTGTATGCGTTCTGCGTGTAAAGCGTGCAATGCCTGTAGCGTGTCAAAAAAGTACAAAGCGCTGCATGCGCAAACCTTTGAAATTCTCAGGCTACAATGCGCAAATTATCGTACGATTTTGAGCTCTTGCCGATAAATGCCGGAGGTACATAAGTAACCTTTATGAGCGACAAACCAAGATGACGGATTTGTCATACCGGCATATGGTGCAAGTTTGAGTCGGTAAATTTTAAGTATATTATCTTTGGGCGTTAAACATGATTTGTCATATAAAATGCCTCACTACTTGTTCCTGTATAATAGGGTGTGGCGAAAAATAGTTTGTTTTTTCTCGGATCAACTTGAAACTCTCGGAGAATTTTACTAGGGTACATACTACTATTGTGCCGAGATATCAGTAAGATCGGAGCATGTTTCGCCCAGGCTGTAGATTTTCACAAAATCCCTACTTATTTGCTATTTCTTACTGTTAACTCTATATAGAGAAATCAGTAGGAACAACCTGGGAAAAGTAGTGCATTCACCTAGTAAACACGAAAACGTTTTAAAAACGTTTTAAATAAGATATATTTTGGCTTTTGGTTCAGGTAAAAACGTTTTAATAACATTTAAATGTCGGATTGTATGAAGGTCATGAAAACGTTTTAAAACGTTTTGTATGAAAACACACTACAACAAAATGTTATTGTAAACTATTTTTGCAAAAATTTTTGCCAAATATTTTAACACTTAAATAGCATTATGTTAAAATATTTGCACCCAGCAAACACAATGTTCTTAAAATGAGTTTTTGTTCAAAACGTTTTAATAACATTTAAATATCGGGTTATATAAAGATCACGAAAACGTTTTTAAAACGTTATTGCAAATATTTTGGGGAAACATTTTTCGCAAAATATTTTTCAACCCCAAAATAACATTCTGATTAGAATGTTTTGTATCAAGTTTTCAAAAATATTTTTGGAATGTTATTAAAACGTTTTTAAACCCTTTATATAACCCGACCTTTAAACGTTTTCTGTAAATTAAAACATTTTGTGTTTGCTGGGCAGTAGAATATCAAAAAATGTTTTTAATGTTATGAAAACGTTTTATACTCTTAATATACCCTTTATATAACCCGACATTTAAACTTTTTCTGACAACCTTTTATAACCTTTTGCGAATGATGTCGAAAACGTTTTGTGTTTGCTGGGCAGATGATATCATAGCCAATATTAAACACTTTTGGTAGTTTGTTTGAACCCTCTAGAACATCACCAAATATCAAGCAATCTGCAATTGATTCCCATTATTTTTTGCTAAAGGCATGTATGCAGTTCAATATTGATGATATTTGAGTTGCTAAATTAAGGGTAGGGTTGCATTATGGAGCATTTCCCCAGTTATCCTCAGTCAAATTTCACAATATATGTTTTGTTGCATAGATATGAAATGCAAATGCACAACTAATACGTGATATAGTTTTTAGAGCATGTCTGACTTGGCCAGAGGTTAAAGGGTCATGTGACGTCTGATTTGCAGTAATTTTCAAGTCTGTGTGAACTTTTTACCTCTGGTCAAAACATGGCTAGCCATATATCATTTATTTTGGTAATGCTGCAGTTTATATGCTACAAACCACAATTGAGAAATTTGACTGAGTAGAACTGGGTGCTCCATAATGCTACCCCTAACCCTTAATATAGCAACTCAGTCAAATATCATCAATATTTAACTTACATACATGTCTATAGCAAAAATAATTGTAACCAATTGGAGACTTCTAGCTTTTTGGCGATGTTCTATAGGGTCCAAACAAACTAATCAAAGTGTTTAATATTGGCTATGATGTCTTCTGAATGCCTACTTTTCCCAGGTTGTTCCTACTGATTTCTCTATAGAGTTGTACAGTAAGATATAGCAAATAGGTAGCAATTTTGTGAAAATCTGCTGCCTGGGTGAAACATGATTTGATCTTAATGATATTTCAGCACATCATTAGCAGTGTACGTGTACCCCAGTAAAATTCTCCGAGAGTTCCAAGTCGATCCGAGAAAAAAAAGTGTTTTTTTACCACACCCTAATGTATAACCACAAGAATGTTAGGCACATTTTTGCACGCTTTGGTTAAAATCGTAAGTGCTATTTCAAACATCGTCAAACATTGTCAAATGGGAAAAATGTTTACTTTCAGACATTTTCTGCACTCTTATCGCCGATATTAAGAAAACGCTGTTTTTTAAGAGACTTTAAACCAATAAACGGTATAGTGCGCCAATCTGTTTCTTTCAGTTTCAAACAGTTGATTAAGGATTTTTCAAACGGCAAAATAAGAGTGTACGATACTCAATAGTTACATTTTGACTTTTGCCGCTTGATATATCTAGTAAAATAATTTATAAATTTTTCTACTGTATTTTTGATTTTCAGCCCCAGAAATCGAAAACGTGGTAATTACACGTACTTCAGTCAGCACAGCGATAGTGCGAATGCCCAAATGTGACGGCCAATTCCATAAGAAGTCGTCCCAGATTCTTGTCTCATGTGAAGATGAAACCAAGCATTTAGGCACGTTTATTGTAAAGAATGTTGAAGAAGACCATGAGCTGACGAACCTTACAAGAACGACAAGTCAAATTAAAGTACAGGCAACTGATGAGTTTGGTAATATGGCTGAAACAACACTTGATCAAAAGAAGAATCCGATACCAACCATATCTTGTAAAAAGATAAGTCGAACACCAACTTCTATCATTGTAGCGGGTGTGGAGATGGAAAATATACCTAACCAAGAAAACGCAATTGTGTCGATGTCTATGCATACAAAAATTCACAATTCGAATGACGAGTCTATTGACCTCTGTCAAGATTTGCAAACGGGAATTTTATCAGTGGCCTCAACGTACGATGGTAAACACTACAAAGCGGAGCACCCTTTTGAAATAAGGGCAGGTAGGGAAAATGTACACAAACAGACACCCATACCTACCCCCCCCCCCCATACTCCGGTAATTACCGTCGTGGAATCTGTCCTTGACTGTTCAAACGGGTCCCTTGCAAGAAAAATATAATGTAAGGGTCTAAAGAGTCGGTGAATTTACAGTGCCCTCCCCCCAAACTGAATTGTGATATTTGGGTAAAAAATGACAAAGAACAAAAGTTTTTAGAAGCTAGAACATAGAGCAATACAAAAATATCAGGACAAGTGTATTGTGTCTATATTCTATACTATTATTTTTATCGTATTCCATTTCAAGGTCCAATTATAGAGCCAATCGCAAATCATACCCGAACATCTATCAGCACAGCAACGGTTCGGCAAGTAGAATGCAAGAATTTTCCTGATATTAGTAAAGTGCGTGTCGCCTACTACGATGTAGATGAATGTCTTGGGGAATTCTATGCCACAGCAGACCAACATAATCTGACGAATCTGAAAGTAACAACGAGGATAATAACAGTCCGAGCAACCGAGCAATCGAGAAATATCATGGCCGAAACAGTTTTTACCATCGACCCAATTGTTCTCTCAGCACAAAAGAGGACAGATAGCGGTAAGAACAGAATGTTGACGTCATTTTACATTTGAGTACAAATTCTTTGCCTACCTTTGATGGACCCGAACATCTGATGACGCAGCCAGTGTGAAAAAACAACACTACCGCTTTCATAACATCCCAAAATAATGTTACCTATGCCCTTAGTAATGCCCTGTAGGGAACCACGAAAACACATCAGCTACTTGGTACTTTACAATATGACATTAATGAAAAGAAACATGTAATTTTCCGGAATCTTAATGTTTTCAAATTTAATGTCAAAATATGCATCAGTTCTTATACAATCAGTCTCTTACACAAAACGCCCTTGCTTGCGCAGTGAGTTAGTGTGACTGACTTCATTTGTGGAAATGAATGACTTAATCCTTGATATATTTAGGATCAGGTAAGGTTTATCGAATGGGGTTTATATTTTTCAAACCAAATTGGTCTAGCCGACCAGAATAATGTTCCGCATAATGATGCTGACCTTTTTCTTTTTTTCTTTTTTTGTTTCAGAACAAAGCTACAAGATAACGTTAAAAACTAGTAACATTATTGATGCTAGTAAAGATGCAAATATGTTCATACAACTTACCGGAAAGGATGGTTCGTCAGATGAGTTGAAATTAGGGACTTCAAACAGAGAGAACAATGTCGTCACCTATGACATCCTGCCTCTTGGGGATCTGACTACTCTTAGAATTTGGCATGATGATAATTTAGGTACGATTAAAATCGGACGTTTTCAGGGTTTTTTATGGGCCGGGCAACTCAAGTACATGCATGCACACATTAACCTAAAAAGGCATAACCACTACAAGTACACTAAAAAGTAAGTATACAGATTACAGGGTGAAAAAGCAGCATCTTGATAAATTTATAGAATATGCATCTCAAAAACAATCACATAAGTAGGTCTGGCACCCGGGGGCACTCACCTTTATGGCATTAATAATTAATTTTAATACATTTTTTTAATAAAATTATCACCCACCGGTTTTAGCAAAACATTTTAATGTTACCGCTATTATCAATAAAACATTTTGGCACATTATCAAATAGCGATTCGTCACGTTACGCATGGATTCTTTTGAATTAGACAGCCAGAGGGCAGTATATCAATTGAGTGGCTCAATATAAAAACTGCCTATTTCACAATTGGGTTATTTTGAGAAAACTTAACTCTTGTGTGCGAATTTTCAATAAAATATACAACTTCACTAAGTTACATTCATGCTGTTTCATGTTTCTAACAATGACCTTTGGTGACCTTTATATATTTCAGCAGCGCCCTCTTTTTTCTCCCAAAGTATGGGATAGGCCGTTTTATATTGAGCCACTCAATTATTTAACGGTGAAATGAATCTATTTAGCGTGATAAGTGAGCTAAGGAAGGCGACATACTAATGCCGCGTCGTCTGTTCCCGTTTCTAAATTCCAACGAATTCATGCGTATTTGCTATTCGGCATTCCGCCAATCTTATAACGATATAAATTTTTACTATTGTTTGCTGTTTTAGTATAAATCATTGCTTTGTTCATGTATATTTTCATGCATGTAGGAGAAACAGGGTGTTATCTCGAACATGTTGAAGTAGTCAATGAGACCACAGGAAAGCCGTCCGTGTTCACATGTAATCGTTGGCTGGCTATGTGCAAGGATGACGGAAAAATTGAGAGAACGTTTTCAAAAGACGGAACGGAGCAAATATGTAAGGAATAGTTGATTTATGGTGCTTGTATTCACTAACTCTGCTATTGTTGAGCATTTAACATAACATTATTTTTTGGTCCACATTCATATACTTTGTATTATAAATTGTATTAGGTTCATCTGTTGTAACTGTTTGATGGGAATTCATACTATCAACTCCATTTTTGGTAACATACTTTGTTGCAGTTATTGTCAGACTGGCAACCTAGTTTTTCTTTCCTGAACTTCAGCAACTTTAGGAAAGAAGAAGACATTAGGTTGTCAGTCTGATGAAGTGCTGCGTAGCAGCAGGGACCGTGGTAGCAGCAGCTGCCCGAAACTGTAACAAAGTACCGTGTGTCACCAAAAATGAATTTGATAGTATGAATTCCCATCAAACTTAATACACTATATGTTGCTGCTCTTGTAATTTGTACACGAGGTAATAGGGGTTATCCATGTTCTATAAGCTGCATATCCTATCAACGACTGCTACACCTTGTTTAGGACTTTCAAAAGAAATACATGCTTGTGCAACCATGACTGTTTCAAAACAGCCCGCCAAAGTCATGCAGGTAACTCCGAGGTCGTGCATTGAATTTGTTTGAATGAGGAATACTACGGGAACCAGCGCCTTTTGTTAGAAGTCACACATGAGTGAAGTGGATAACCTCTATATTCACCTGTAGGGGTAACTTGGCAGATTGCAACCAATTTTGAACTGACCATAAACTTTCAGTGATTCGGCAGCTGTCATTATATTAAGTACCCGGATTAAGCATCATTTTGTTATGAAACGTTCTATAAATTATGCATTCTAGGAAAAAAATTAATAATGAATGTTTGTGAGCAAGGCTGATTTCAACGAAACTGGTCTCAAATTCCCCGTCATGTAAAAACAAGTCAAATAAGGAATAGTCGTACACCCCCAGCAAACACAAAACGTTTTCGACATCATTCGAAAAAGGTTATAAAAGGTTGTCAGAAAACGTGTAAATGTCGGGTTATATAAAGGGTAAATTAAGAGTATAAAACGTTTTCATAACCTTAAAAAACATTTTTTGATAATCTACTGCTCAGCAAACAAAACTGTTTTACAGAAAACGTTTAAATGTCGGGTTATATAAATGGTATAAAACGTTTTAATAACATTCCAAAAACATTCTTGAAAACTTGATACAAAACATTCTAAACAGAATGTTATTTTGGGGTTGAAAAAATATTTTGCGAAAAATGTTTGCCCAAAATATTTTCAATAACGTTTTAAAAACGTTTTCATGACCTTTATATGTGACTGGACAGTACGAATCAGCCGTAAAGTCGGCCCCGGTCAATTTTGTTTTATTTCGTGTTTAAAAAAATATATATCATAAGCTTTAAAATAGTATCATTTGACTTCAAACGATATTTAGAAGCGGGGTTATGGTTTGTTGAACTCTGCTCCCTCAACAAAATGGTACCTTCATTCGGTTCTACATGTGTCTAATTTTCCACATTGCTGGTAATAAAGTCATAATTGGCGGTCATTTCAAATCATCCCCAAGTCAACGAGTTTCAGGAATGTCCTCTCATTGTTATTGTTGGTTATACACATACCTAGAAAAATTACGATGCAATTGTAACCCACCACTTGAACATGATTTAGCCAAAGCAAACAAAGACTAGAGTTATTTAATGATTCTATATGTAGAAGATTATTATCCTCTTCAGCAATAGGATCATTGATTGGTTTAACGCTATCAAATGAGAAACATGTCGCGCCTTATTGAGACACCTATGAATACGACCTTCACACACAATTTGCACTGTATCTCAGAATACAATTTGCCGAGTTTACGGCTCATTCGTAGTGTCCACTCACATATAACCCGACATTTAAATGTTATCAAAAGGTTTTGAAAAAACCATTTAAAGAACATTTCTGTGTTTGCTGGGTTCAAATAATATTTCAACATAATGTTATTTAAGTATTGACACAATATTTAGCAAAAATAGTTTTCAATAACATTTTTTGAAAACATTTCAAAATATTGTTGTAGTGTGTTTTCATACAAAACGTTTTAAAACGTTATCATGACTTTCATATAACCCGACATTTTAATGTTATTAAAACGTTTTTACCTAAACCAAAAGCCAAAATATAACTTATTTAAAACGTTTTTAAAACGTTTTTGTGTTTGCTGGCCATGTAGGATGTTTCTTTACCTCAAAGAAAACATTAAAGAATAGATAAGAATAGATAATACATGTAGATGCTGTAATGGGGATTGACCTTTATTGTCCAATTTTGTCAATAACGAAGCACTTTAGACAGCTTAAACAATTGAATACCTGAGTGGAAGAAGGGCCCAACTACGATTTTTTACAAAAATGAGTTTGACCCAACATTTTCTTGCTAACAGACTGTTCTTTCTTGTGTGTGAAAGACGAGTCAAAATCCACTCTCCAAATAGTCTTCCATGTACGCTTAATCATGGTTTTTATGGAGTTGGGCCCTTCTTCCACAAATATTGGAATACTAGGTACCAAATACCTGTATTTGGCGGTTCTCGGCTGTCGCGATTACCTGATTGATGGTGACTGTACTCACCAAGTTTTATGCCCATAGGACAGTTTTTACTAATTTGACCTCAGATGACCCCTTGTGACCTCGAAATGACCTTCCAAAATTTGGCTCTAAATGTTGACTGTACCCACCACGTTTCATGCCCATGTGACAGTTTTTAGTAATTTGAACTTGGATGACCCCAAAATGACCTTCCAAAAATTTGACTATAAAAGTTGACTGTACCCACCAAGTTTCATGCCCATACGATAGTTTTTACTAATTTGACCTCAGATGACCCCTGGATGACCTCGGGTGATCTTGGCCCACTAACTGAAACAAACTTGTTCTGTCTGAGGTCCAGGTGCTACCATCCACCAAGTTTGAGGAACGTGCGAACCCTAGTCTCCGAGAAAATAGGCGGAAAACAGTTTTTACTAATTTGACCTCAGATGACCCATGGGTGACCTTGACCCACTAATCAATACAAACTTGTTCTGTCCTAGGTCAAGATGCATCCACCCACCAAGTTTCATGCCCATATGACAGTTTTACTAATTTGACCCCTAGATGACCTCTGGTGACCTTGACCCACTAACCAATACAAACTTGTTCTGTCCTGGGTCAAGACGCACCCGCCCGTCAAGTTTGAGGAACGTGCGACCCCCAGTCTCCGAGAAAAACAGTTTTTACTAATTTGACCCCTGGATGACCTTGGGTGACCTTGACCCACTAACCAATATAAACTCGTTCTTCCTCATACCAAGCTGCACCCACCCACCAAGTTTGAGGAACATGCGATCCCTAGCCTCTGAGAAAATAGGCGGACAGACAGAGTCACAGACAGACAGAGTCACAGACGGACTACCAGTATTATTATATAGATAGATAAGAGAAATTTTGTTCACCCATGAAATCTGCTTTTCACTACAATAAACTTTCTTGCTATGCTTCTACTTGTGCAATTAATGGATAATTATCAATTTCTGTGACACATCTGCTCACGGAACTGGCACTTGCTGTATAGTAGTGGAAGACGGGCCCAACTCCAGCTCGTATTAAGACCTGTACCGTTGCCATGGAAACATCATATGTAATTTCGAATGTATGTAGTATTGTATGTTCATGTATTATAGAGGTATACACCCTGCCCAATTTTGTGCCTATTTTTGCATTTTTCTCAAAATTATAGTGCATTGGTGACAAGTAAGATATGTATATTATAGGGCAAGGACTACAACTACTGCACTGGAAAATTTATTTCAGCACAGACAACAGCTGTGGAGTTACAGTCAAAAATGAGGGAAAACCAATATTTGATCAATAAATCAATAACTACTTACCTTGAGTTGCTGAAATTTCAATGCAGTAGTTGTAGTCCTTGGCCCTATAATATACATATCTTACTTGTCACCAATGAGCTATAATTTTTGAGAAAATTGCAAAAATAGGCACAAAATTGGCCAGGGGTGTAGTACCCCCTTAAAGGTCCCCTGAAGATGAAAACATTCTGTCTATAAAACCTTTCCAAATATTAAGTTGTTTCTTAATATCTCAAAAACAGGTTTTGATGGAGTTGGGCCCTTCTTCCACTCATGTATTCAATTCCTTCTTTGACTTTGTGGTTTTATATGACGAGCAAATTGAGACCATTTACGTTGAAATCAGTTTTTTTGTTTTTATTTTTGGCCCATGTGTGGCCAAAAAAAACACATTTCTCATTCCTAGTGATTTTGTCATTTGAAACAAATTCTGATTAAAAACGTCAAAGAAAACCTCATTCATGACAAAACTCATTGCAACGAATCATAACTGAGGGATCAGAGACTGAAATATTAAGGTAAAAACAAACATGCAATTAAATCAATCATAACATTCATATCGAGAGCGTTTACATTTATGGGATGTTGAAAAGTGCAACTTTTCTAAAAGCATCATTTTTGGACAATGTGATTATTTTTGACGAAACATTGTTTTTACAAATGGGACAACTTTGGGAGGGTAGCAACACGATTCGTCTATTCACAGCTTTTTGAATTTTTCAAATCAACCAAAATGTATGTCAAGTTATGCAAAGAAATGTTTTGTAATGTGGGGGGGGGGGGTTAACCCTGTATATGTTTATATTTTGAAATATTTATCATTTAAAATATGTTTTAAAAAACCTGCCAAAGCTACACAATATTACGGTACTTCGGCTATACTTTAATTTATTTTCAAAGTGCAAAATTTGGATGGTCAAAAAATGTCAAAAGACATAATGCTGAAAAAACTGAAGTTATTCAACTTTGCTGGTGAACTTTATTGCTGGTATCAACATTCCCGTTCAAATGAACTCTGTTAGAAAATCCTGAGTTGACAATTATCATCTCATTATAAACATTAACATCACTACCAAGTGTAGAAAATTTGAATCCATCACTCCTAAATTCATTGCGCTCCTCTAGCTCTGATTTGCTTCAGCCATAACCGGTTCATCTCCTCAGTTTCTTGAAATCTGAATCCAAAGTGTGTCATTCGCAGACAGATCTTTCTCTCGCTTTGGACCAAAGGAATAGAACAAACTTTCCATCCATATAAGGCATGCTCAGACTGTTGGCATTTTCAAGTAACTGCTAAAATACAATATGATCCAACAAGCCTATCAGATTTGATTGCGTTGTTGCGCTACATAAATTTGTATTGCTGCTGCTCTTGTTGTCGTTGTTGTTTTTGTTGTTGTTGATGGTCTCCTTTTCCTTCCATTTTAATATCAAGTGCACGCCATTCATATTCTATAATAGATTCCACCTACAAAATAACAGTGAAAACAAGTGAGACAAGCGGAAAAAACGGGGGAATAACACTAGTGGATAAACAACATAAACCTGCTGTGCATATCCAAATGTTTGGTGAGAGGGGATCTTCAGACGAGCTGCTACTCCAAGGCTCGCTTACGCATAAGTCAGAATGGAGGAACTTCATGGAGAAATCCGCGGATATTTTCTCCATTGCAACGCAAAGTTTAGGAACCTTGAGTAAAATACGGATCTGGCTTGATGACTCAGGTAGGTTATAAAATGTCATAGAATTTTCCAAATGAATCAATTATTTATAAATTATATAACAATTATATGTTTTAAATTCATTTAAAAACCAATATAGTTAAATTGCTGTCTGGATGGCACTTGGAATACGTAAGAATAGTCGATGAGACAACAAGGAAGAGTTACAAGTTCCTCTGTAATCAATGGTTGGTAATGGACGAGAACAACCAGGAAATAAGGAGAGACATTGAACTATTCCCTAAACTGCCCAGTACTAGTGGTAGAGGTACCAAAGCAGGTGTGCATTGATTTCAGTGTTCTTCTTGTTGTTCTTGTTGTTGTTGTTGGTGGTGGTGGTGGTGGTGGTGGTGGTTGTGGTGGTGGTGGTGGTGGTGGTGGTTCCCGGTGGTGGTTGTGGTGGTGGTGGTGGTATATAGGAAATATGCAATTGTCACGGTTATATTTTCTTTTGTTTCATAGAAGTAACCTACGAGATAACGGTGAAAACAGGTGACAAATTCACAGGCGGAACAAATGCGAACATTTTCCTGAAAATATTTGGTGAAACGTCTTCGCGTGAGTTGGTACTGAGAGATTCTGCAACCTATGGAAGTGGGACGCTTAAGTTTGAGCAGAAGCATGTCGACATTTTTGACTTCACAATGTCCAGTCTAGGCAACCTGACTAAACTATGTATTTGGCACGACTCAGGTAGGTTGCAACCAATGTTATAATTGATCACCTTATGTTGAATGTGGAAGAATATACTTTCCATGGTGTCAACATAGCCAAAGTCTATCCCAGATTCAGACTGTCTATCGGAGATAGTCAGAAAGTGCTCAACTGCAAGTCTATCTCTGATACAACTTTTCGGAAATCCCCTTCTTTACTAGATCATCCCCAATCAAGGCTATTGGGCGATTTGGTTTTTGCACCCTGTTGTACTTGTCTGCCTGAATTCAAACTATCAAAGAGTCGGAGCAGTAAGGCCCAAAAATTTTCCCTAAAAAAGTTTCATTTTTGTAAATAAAAAATGGCGTAGGTAGGTTGGAATGTTTTTAGTTATTAATTTGGAGGGGTAAACCACTGGGTGGTGGTGGTGGTGATAGAATATAATTTTTTCACTTGCAGCGATAAGGCTGATGATAATTTGATGTACCTTGTCTTTTAATTTTATCAGCGGGAATCTTTTCCCAATGGCGATTGGAGTACGTAGAAGTTGTTGATGAAGCTGTTGGAAAGAGTTTCATGTTCCCTTGCAATCGATGGATTACTGGTAATAATCAAGTATCAACTGAATTGCCATGTATTGACATGCTGAAACTATGAATATGCGGAGGAGCGTACTTGCTGTTTCATGACAGACATTGCTGCACCTTGGTTATATTAGTTAATTCACACTCAGAACGCTACTGACCATCCTCTATTGTTATGAATAGTCGTGCTAAAAGTCGGTCGATACACTTGAAATGAACACATTTCGCCGTAGAAGTGATGATGATATAACAGGATTTTATTTCACAATTTTTATCTCATTTAAAAAAATGATTACAAATTGCCATTGGCAAAACATAATGGACCATAACTGGTGAGTTTTTAAGGAGGTAACCCACCTGAAAACCTGCAGATTTATTGATTATTAAATAAGAAAGATAAAAACCCGCATATCGCATTACATAGCTGTGACGGTAGTCGTGACATAATCACGGCTGTGTTCTTCATCGTACAGGATCTTCTTTCTTTGCACGGCCATGACATTAGTCACGGCTGTGACTTTAATTTTACAGGATATTCTTCTTACACAGCTGTGACGGTAGTCACGCTGTGTCTTTTATCATACAGGACCTTCTTTGCACAGCCGTTGTCGACGGCTGTGCCTTATAATGTTCAGGATATTCTTCTCAGCCGTGACGTTAGTCACGGTCACTCCTGGTTTTTTTTTTTTTTTCTTTATACAGGTTCTTTCTTTCGTTCTTTGTTTCTTCTTCTTCTTCTTCTTCTCCTTCATCTTCTTCTGTCGACCTTTACATTTGCTCTCACATGCTTTCACCGATTTTGGTCACAACTATCATTGACCATGCCCCTACATGTCACATGAAACTCGTGGGGTCAAAGGTCACGCAGTGGCCGGGGTCAAAAACGTGATATCGACTAAAAATACGTCTTCCCCACAAATTACGTAGGATAGTGACGCCACTGGCACACATACATTGTTTTTACTCAGTGTTTATGGGGTGTACACAGATTTGGGGTCACTTCCGGTATAAAATGAAATACCTTTAAAATGTTCTTCTTTCACAATTATGTAGGACAGTGACGCCACTTGTACAATGCATTATAACCCAGTGTCTATGAGGTGTACACAGATTTGGGATCAAATGTCATTAAGGGTTCACTTCCGGTATAAAACGAAATGCCTTTAAAATGCTTCTTCCACAAATTACGTAGGACAGTGCATGCATTGTTATAAATTAGTGTCTGTGGGGTGTAAACAGATTTAGGGTCAACGGGTCATTAAGGGGTCACTTCTAGTATAAAAAGAAATACCTTTAAAACGCTTCTCCTTCCTGCCTGTAAATCATACACAGATCAAAGGTCATTAAGGGGTCATTTCCGATGTAAAACCAAATACCTTCAAAAAATTTTATTAGCTAAGTAAAAGATAGGAGAGTGATGGTATGTTCAATTATAAATTGTGTTTATCCAGTGCAGGCCTTCTCAACTGGCGGCGAGCGCGCCACTTTTGGCGCTTGGAGTCAGTTGAAGTGGCGCACGAAATTTTTTCACATAAATCTTCACATAAATCATAAATACCCAATCTGGGCCTTTAAAAAACCTTAAAATCCATGATCTTCCGGGGCGCTGCCCCCTGGACCCCCGATAAAGCATCATTGCACCTTAACCGCTATGCATACGCGCTACCTCGCAGAGTCCCTCCTTGACATGTTGGCACTTCATGATCACTCAAATTTTCCAGTTGGCACTTGAAATAAACTAGTTGAGAAGGCCTGATCCAGTGTATATGTGGTATTTTTCATTGGGGGTTAAAGATCATTAAGGGGTCACTTCCGGTATAAAACTAAATACGAAATGTTTTTGCTGGCTCATAACATTTTTGACGGTATTTCTAGGTAAACACTAGGTAATAGAAATGCTTGTGTGCAAGTGGCGTCACTGTCCTAGGTAATTTGTGGGAAAGATGCATTTTGAAGGTATTTGGTTTTATGTCGGAAGTGACCCCTTAATGACCTTTAACCCCAAATAAAAAATACCACATACATTTGTTAATAGCAATTTATGTGTGAACATACTGTTACTTTGCCATGTTTTTAGCTACTAAAATTTTTGAAGGTATTTGGTTTTCCACCGGAAGTGACCCCTTCATGACCTTCGACCCCAAATCTGTGAATGATTTATAAACACTGCGTTATAGTAATGCATGTGTGCAAGTGGCGTCACTGTCCTACGTAATTTGTGCGAGAAGATACATTTTGAATTGAATAATTTGACCCCTATGACCCCTACGTAACATTTGACCCTATGAGTTTCATGTGACATGTATGGTCATAGTAAGTGATGGTTGTGACCAAATTAGGTCAAAATCGGTGTAAGCATTGAGTGCTACAGCAAATAATAAGGTCGATAGAAGAAGAAAGAAGAAACTAGATGGCACAGCTGTGTTTGAGCAAACAAGTTTTCTGTAATAATTTGGCCTACCTGCTGTGGCAATAGTTTTACGTACTGCCAGATGATTGTATATAGGACAGTTTAATCATATAGCAGTGGGTTGACCTTGGCAGATGAATTATGAAATATCTGAAGTTGGCTGTAATTCTGCCAGTGGCAACTTTTTGTCTTTTTTCGGTAAGGTGCCTATTTGCAATCCCTTCACTTGCAGGGGTCATAAGTTGTATATTTAACAGGATTTCTGGGGTTTTTTCGCAGTTGTTAAACATGTTCTATTGTTTCATATCCGAAACACTTATGTTTTGGCTGCTTGAATCTATATTTCACGAATGCAAGTAGCTGCCAAGTAGCAAGGGCAGTAACTGTTTGGTATCAAAGAAAATGTTGCCATGGGCGAATTTACAACTCTTATGTTACTGTTTCATAGCCGACTATACTATCTGACAGCTATATTTCATTCGCCATAATTCTCCATTTGTCTATTTTGCTTATTTTTATGGAGTAGTAATGAGGATTGAAAAGGTGAATGTAAGAATCTTTTTAGAACTTTTTTGAAGTAGAAAATGCATCTAGTTCTTCTTCTTTCACCTGTATATAGATATATTCTTCTTTCCCCTGTATATTGATATATTAAGAATAACGATTAAGCATCATTAATTTGATCTCGTGCGCTAGTTGTAATGTTTGAATGTTTCCATGTTCCAGTGTATGATGCGTAAGCCTCTTCCTCTGTTCATCTAGTTTGGTCAAGGGTTTGGTTAGCCCAGCATGCATGATAAGGGTCGTTAAGTGCAGCCAGCTTAACAATGCCTAATCTCCCTGGTAAAGATCCATGTTATTCACAATGCTTCTTGGGTTGCTCAAGATATGGCATTTTTGCCAGGTTTCCAGCTCATGCATTGGCTATATGCTCTCTTTGTTAGAATTTGGTATCATTTGGTGTTTGTCTGTCACAAACATGACAAAGGAAGATGTTTTTTTGCCCCACCCACCCACCCGAATATGGGTGTTAATGGAATTAATGGGAGAATATAATTACATTGTCAGGTGTATCATGAAATAATCTTCATTTGGAGTTTAAACAATTTGGGTGCAAAAAGGTTTAGTAAAGTGCCGTGTTCCTTTATATCCTGAGGGAGCTCTTTGGTCATGTTGGTAGGATTGCGGTCCCCTTTTTCTACCCATGGTATTTATTTACTTGGTAGTATTTGAGGTCCCTTTTCTATCTGTGGGGTATATTTAGTTTAAAAGCAGATTTCCTTTATATCTTGAGGGAGTTCTGCGGTAGATTTAAGGTCCCCATTTCTACTTGTGGTGCATATGTAGTTTAAAATTAGAGTTCCTTTTTATCTTGTGGGAGTTCTTTGGTAGATTTGAGGTCCCCTTTTCTACCCGTGCTGTATATGTAGTTTAAAAGCAGAGTTCCTTTATATCCAGAGGGAGTTCTTTGATAGATTTGAGGTCCCCCTTTCTACTCGGGTTGTATATGTAGTTTAAAAGCAGAGTTTCTTTATATTCAGAGGGAGTTCTTTGATAGATTTGAGGTCCCCTTTTCTACTCGGGTTGTATATGTAGTTTAAAAGCAGAGTTCCTTTATATCCAGAGGGAATTCTTTCTTACATTTGCAGGTCCTCTTTTCTACCCGTGGTGTATAATTTAAAAGAAGAGTTCTTCTATATCCTAAAGGGGTTCTGTCTTAGAATTGATGTCCCCTTTTTTACCCGTGGCAGTATTTAGTTTAAAAGCCGAGTTCTATATAAATATATATGCACTATATAGCACTATATCCTGATGGAGCTCTTTGGTAGAAATGAGGTCCCCTTTTTCTACCATGGTGAAAAATAAGTTTGTATAACCTATAGTTTATTCAGATCGTTTATAATATTCAAAATTGCAGAGCCTAGTATAACGGAAGATACCGATATTGATATTGAGATAATTGCCAGTAGTAAGATTAGTAAATTGTGTTGTAAATATTAATAACGAAAACATAATGGCAGCAAGAAATAGTAAAGATCTTGGTGGGATGATTTGATTATTTTGATAACTTTTCTGCCATTTGATTGAATCAAAAATTGAAATTGGAAATTGTTTTATAGTAAGTTTACTGGGTAAGTTTAATAGTAAGTATTCAAATTTAAATCCAACTGATATTTGTTGAAGCTTAAATTATACATTCTTGAGCTGAGATTTAATGCTTGTATCTATATTGGAAGTGAGTGATGAAAATAAAGCACTTTTGGTGTGGCAGATGAATACCTTATATCAAGTTTTGTGTCTCTTTGTCCCATTATCTGTCTATGAGCAATTTATCCTAATATCCAAAATGTAACCCCTTGACCTCAACGATTAAATGTGGTTAAATTGGTTTTAGAAAGGGATTCATTATTAGACCTATACCAATAGACTTTGTCAAAGACGACTCGCTATCCCTCCCGACGACCCTTGTCAAGTGGGAAGGGAGCGGCGAAGCCATGACAGCAAGTCGCGAAGCGACGAGAAACGAGCCGGATGTCGCGGCGGCGCTATTTTACTACTGGGCATTTTATAAAATAACCAACGGGCCTTTCAGAAAGGCTACTATACCAATTACAAATCAGATGTAGTTAGCATATTTTGGGAAGTGTATAAACAAGAGTTAACAAGTACCTGAGAAAACCAGCTATTCTTTTATTAATATGCAGCCCATACACGATTAATTTTGATTGATCAATACCAACGACCTTAGATACAAGTAACAGTTGGTAATCACAGTGCCCATACAGGACGGACTCTTGACAATTTACGTGCAATACCTCCTCATAATAAATCAAAACTTAATTTTTGTTGTCTGAATGTACAATCTCTTAGAAACAAAACATCAGAATTTAGTGACCTTGTACTGGAGAACAATCTTGATATTGTTGCAATAACCGAAACCTGGCTATACCCATCTGGTGATGAGATAGCAATTTCTGAACTCACCCCGACTGGTTATACATTTCAACACATCCCAAGATTAAATAGGCGTGGTGGTGGTGTTGGAATTTTGTACAAATCCAACTTAACTGTAAAAATCAAAAGTGATGTCAATTCTTACTCAACATTTGAATCATGTCATGCAGAAATAAGTAGCAACTCAACATCCGTGCACATTGTAATCATATATCGCCCTGAAAATGATAGTACAGGACGTAGGTGGAATTTTGGGCTATTCCTCAGTGAGTTTGAGAGCCTGATTGATGATTACCTGTTGCAACCATCAGAGTTAATATTTACTGGTGACTTTAACATACATGTTGATGATTTGACTGACAGTGAAGCAAATCGGTTTAAGTCTCTGTTGTCCTCGAATGGTCTTTTTCAGCACATCACAGAGCCCACACATAGGCAAGGCCATTGTCTTGATTTGCTTATTACTCGTGAAAATGCACAATTAGTATCCGATATTTATCTTCATCCTGGTTTGTCATGGCATTATGCAATTATGTGTACATTAAATCTTCAAAGACCTCAAGCTCCTTCTGTGTCTATCACCACACGTCGTCTCAAAGCAATTGACATCAATGCCTTTCGCGCTGACTTAAGTTCGTCCTTAGCTGAGATTGATTTTGCAACTATGGATATTGAATCTTGTGTTGAAAATTACAGTCTTGCCCTTAGTGGCCTCCTGGACAAACATGCCCCATCGCGAACGCGAACTGTTAGGTTGAGACCAAATAGTCCATGGTTTCATGAGGGCATCCGGATAGCGAAACAAAAAGGAGACGGCTTGAGCGCAAGTGGAGAAGTACAAAGCTTGAAGTTGATTTACAAATGTACTGTGAACAAAAGAACACTGTAAATAAGTTAATTGAACAGGCTAAAATAGAGTACTACTCAGGTCAAATCAATGAGAAAGCAGGTGATCAAAAACAGTTGTATAAGGTTGTAAATGATTTGTTGCAAAAAGCACAAAACCTGTGCTTCCACAGTGTGAGTCTGATGATGCTCTTGCCGAGCAATTCTCTGAGTTCTTCAGTAAAAAGATAGTGGATATACGTAATACTTTTCCTAGCAAATGTACTGATCCATTTTCATGTGAGAATGAATCAAACACCACTGTTTATCTTACTAGCTTTAAACCTGCCAGTGAAGTTGAAGTCCGGGATATTATTTGTAAGTCACCATGTAAAACCTGTGAGTTGGACCCTGTCCCAACATCACTGGTCAAAGAGTGTATTGATGACTTTGTTCCTCACATTACCTACATCGTAAATAAATCTTTTGCTGAAGGTATTTTTCCAACCACTCTCAAGACTGCATACATTAGACCCTGTTAAAGAAAACTGGTTTGGCCAAGGCAGTCCTAAAGAATTATAGACCTGTAGCCAATCTGGAGTTCTTAGGAAAGACAATCGAGCGTGTTGTATCGGCTAGACTGAGTTTGGTTATAAATGAAAATAATCTTTCCGATGGGTTTCAGAGTGCTTACAGGCCAAAACACAGCATTGAGACCGCTCTATTGCGCGTTGAAAATGATATTTTGGCTGCTATGGATGAGGGAAACGTAACCGCTCTCATCCTTTTAGATTTAAGCGCGGCATTCGATACCGTGGACCACAACATTTTGCTAAGCAGACTTCGTGATTTTATTGGCTTGAGAGGTAATGCGCTTGCATGGTGTCAATCATATCTGAGTAACAGGCCAGAGTATGTTCGCGTTGGGAACTCCTCCTCCACTCCAGTTGTTCATGATTATGCAGTCCCGCAAGGGTCAGTCCTTGGACCCCAATGGTTCACCATTTATACCTATCCAGTTCATAAGATAATCCTCAAATACAAATTACAGTATCATGTATATGCTGACGATACGCAGTTGTACATGTCTTTCAAACCAACCCAAGAATGTGCTGATCAAACCATTGAGTGTATTGAATCATGCATTTGTGAGATCCGTAATAAGTGGATGCAGGAGAATTTTCTAAAATTGAACGATGAAAAGACTGAATTTGTTTTAATTGGTGTTATTTTGGACTCGTCAATGTCTCTTAATACTCATGTATCAAGTATTGTACGTTCAGCATCATTCCATATCAGAAACATTGGTAGAATAAGAAAGTACTTAAGTCCTCATGCTACTGAACAAATTGTTCACAGTTTTGTAACCTCCCGGCTTGATATGGGCAACTCCCTCTTGTTTGGCCTTCCTCAAGATCAGATTGCACGTCTACAGCGTATTCAGAACACTGCTGCGCGCTTGGTCACTTTAACTAGAAAGAGATCTCACATCACTCCAGTTTTAAGAGAGTTACATTGGCTGCCGGTTGGTTACAGAATTGTTTACAAACTGTTGCTCATTGTTTTTAAATCACTAAATGATCTTGCACCAGAATATATCAAATGTCTCCTCCAACCATATAACCCTCCTCGTATGCTCCGTTCTAGTGACAAATCGCTTCTCTGCGAACCCCGTTCAAAACATTCATGGGGGGATAGGGCTTTTTCAATTGCTTCACCACGTCTCTGGAATACTCTGCCAACCCACATTAAACTAAGTACATCTTTAACACAGTTTAAAAGTTCTTTAAAAACTCACTTAATGAAAGAAGCATTTTACTGATGTGCATCACCATATTTTGTTCACCTATTGATTGTTGTTCATGTGTAGATTAAGTTGTAATGAAAATTAATTTTTATTTTGTAGTTTAAGTTATTCTTTGTATCGCGCCTTGAGCGCCATTGATTTGGTGGAGATGTGCGCATTAGAAATTCACATTATTATTATTATTATTATTATTATTATCTACCAATAAATAAATTCATCAGGTTTGTTGGTAAACATTATAAATGATTTCATTTGTACAAAACCAAAATATAACTCGCTATAGAGGTTTTCCGTGTTCTATAAGCTGCATATCCTACTTTATCAGCGACTGCTATACCTTGTTTAGGACTTTCAAAAAAAAAAAACCTGCATGTGCAGCCATGACTGTTTCAAAATAGCCCGCCAAAGTCATGCAGGTAACTCCGAGGTCGTGTATTGAATTGGTTTGAATGAGGAATACTACGGGAACCAGTGCGTTTTGTTAGAAGTCACGCATGAGTAAAGTGGATAACCTCTATTGACGGCTTCGCCTATCATGGTCGAACACCCTCGTCGGCCGGGATACGTCCAACCGGAAGTAAGGATCTGCAACCATAGGCGTAACCGTCAATAGTGAGTTATATTTGATCATTTTATAGCGAGTGTGTAGAAGAATTCAAATATCACAGCTATACTTTTGTAGGTCCTGTGGTTCACGAGTTATGTTAAAAGAGGGCTGAAACAACAACACTTTTGTAAAACGTATATAACTCATTAACAACAAGAAAGTTTTCAAAAGTATATGATTTGCAGAATGAACTTAGTAGCAAAACATCAAATTGTTATTTTTCAATAATATATTGATTTAGATAATGAAAATCGATTTTGGGGGGGGCTTCGACCAACAATACCTCGTTTACCATTAATGGAGCAACGCGCACCATCAAATTTTGCACCTTAAATGATGTTATTCACAAGAAACTATCATTAAAGGCGTATTTGTGTAAATGGTGTCAAATCTGATACCTTAAGGGATCTAAAATGAGCGTTTATTGCGTTTCGACAGTATTTTTGTGGGACATGAGAGCACCTCAGACCTATCGAATTGCATTCTGAATACGAAGCATGTCTTTCTGATATCAAATAATTTTCATTTTTGAAAATCACAATATAATACAAATTTTACGACAAATTATAAAAATTTGATATTTTTCAAATTTTGATATATAACAGTCCTCGAAGTAAATTATATAAATCTAATGATATATTCTTAAAGTGTATGTAGCAGGGAGGAAAAGCCGACGGTCAATTGAAAATTTTGACCTTTCGTATTGAAGACATGGATTTTTTCCCAAAAAGACCTAATTTTTTGTTGGTGTTTTGGGAAAAAAATCTTCAATACGAAAGGTCAAAATTTTCAATTGATCGTCGGCTTTTCATCCCACCTACATACACTTAAGTATAAATCATCAGATTTATAAAGTTTACTTCAAGTACTGTTAAATATCAAAAATATCAATTTTAATGATTTGCCATAAAATGTGTATTAAATTGCGAATTTCAAAAATCAAAATTATTTGATATGAGAATGACATTCTTCGTATTCAGAATGCAATTCGATATGTCTGATGTGCTCCAATGTCCCAAAATAAATACTGTCCAAACGTTCATACCCCACCCCTTAAGTGGCGTTCTCTGCATTAACAACACTCAATTAGCTTTTGAAACTTTTCTCAAAATGAAACAGAGGAGATGATGTCTCACATTTCATTCTCTTTATTTCAGACGAAGACAAAGTACATTATATCATGTCTTTTTGACAATTTTACATAAAATATAGAATAAAATGTCTTACAATGTCAATACTCTAGGGCAATTTACTCATGAGGATATTCTTAAGTGATTAACCCCAGTTTTTACTCCAATATTACTACATTGTAGTAGTCGGATAGAAATTCCTTGTGAGTGTAAATTCAGGTTTGACTAACATTTTTTGTTTTAATATTGATATCTGAGGTGTACAGCATAAGAAAATAACAGATACCCAATGGGCACCCTTGAGCGTTCCAAGATATCCGGGGTCAAATTTTACACAGCGGTCAACACTCAAAATTGTTCCTTCATTTCTGTATTTGGTTAAAATTATAAAATAATCCTCAGGTCACAAGGATTCAGAAAATATATATATAAAAAAAGGAAGGTTTTATTTCAAACTCTAATGGTGACCCGCAGGTCAAATTGCTAGAATTGTACATTAAACACACCCAAACAGACACAATGCAATTTGCAGGCAGCAGCTTAAATAATCAGCGCCAATATTGCAACATTGAAACAAACAACTATACAAACATCCAATCCAACCACATCCCCAGTAGGCAATGAGGATAAAGTGCCTTGCCCAAGGACACAACACGTTGGCAGGAGCGGGGCTCGAACTCACAACCTATGTATTATTATGAGTCGGGCGCCTTATCCACTCTGCCACACGTGCTCCATATAGTTTGACCTACCTACGACTAATCAGTCAGGAGTTATTGGCAAAAAGGTCAAAGGGCAAAATTTGAGCTCCATTGGGGTCAAACACAGAAAAGTTACCCAATTTTGCTCAAAATGGTCTCAAAATGTTTGTCTTCTTATAATAATTCAGAAACAAAACAGTTTGCAATACATGCGCTGTTTCGTTACCACGGTATTACAGCAAAAAGAGTTACTGCCCATTGAGTCCAATTGATGTTGAGGTATTTTCCCTGCATTACCAGGTAACGAAATGTCACACATAGTAAAAACTATTCTTTTTCTGAATTATTATATCAAGAAAAACATTTTGAGACCATTTTTATCAAAATCGGATAAATTCTCTGTGTTTGACCCACGTTGAGCCCAAATTTCAACCTTTGACCTTTTTGCTAATAACTCCAGATTGATTGGTCGTAGGTAGGTCAAACTATATATTTTATTATGCTACACTTCTGTCCCACATGGCTTACCTTATTGGTTGCAGTCAGCATATACATTGAAAATGTCCCAATATTCTTAAATGTTTGTGGACCAATGCCTTTTCAATTGACATTAGCATGTGTTTCAATCAATTTTAGTATGAATTGATATGCAATTCATTTAAATTGCTGAATTTTTCAGAAAGTTGGCCCACAGACATATAGATATAATAGTATACAAATATATACTGCCATGAGAGGTTCTGGTTAAAACTATGGGCCGAGGTGGGATCAATAGTATTATTGATCTCAACGAGGGACCATAGTTTTAACCAGAACTTCGAATAAAGGCAGTATATATTTGTTTTATATACTTCATTAATATGTTCTTTGTTCATTGATTGGTTAAAAGAAAATTATTTGACGTTTTGACTCTCCAGCTTCTATCCTGAGTGAACAGCACGACCAATTTAAGCACAACCTATATTTTGCCCTTCAAAAAAATCGAATAGGCTAAAATTGGGCTAACCAATTACAGCAGCGCGACATCACGCTATGGCAGTTTCGCGTGCGTGAACTGTTCCGTCGCATCGAATGCGCGCACGCGGAAGGCATGGTCAAAAGTACTATTTACGGCTTGGAGGTACTATTTACGACTCATCCGGTACATTGAAAATACTATTTACGGCTTAGAGGTACATGTACTATTTACGGATAGAACTGATGGTAAAACTATTTTTGGTCATGTGATCCACTTTTAACCAATCAATGAACAAGAATATATTAATGAAGTATATAATAGTAGTTAACTCCTTAGCTACAGTAGACCTCTTAGCTTAGTCATTTAATCAGGCATGAGATTGAACTATTCTAAAAACACTGAACATTTAAAAAAACAAAACTGAAAAGTAGAGTGAAAATGGCAAAAAAGACCTAAACACAGGCTAAAAATAAATAAATTGCGTAAATTTGGACAAAAAAAAATTTGGATAACCTGAAAATTCTCACATCTGTTGAATTAAATATTAATTTAATATAAAGTGCATTGTCTTTTTTAAAGACAGTTCTTATCATTCTAAAGTGTAAGGATACTTTTTGGGTGCAGTATATACAGAGTTGTCAAGCTCACAAAGATTAATTTTATAATATAAAACCTATTACTACAAAATATGTAGGACTTACACACGCCCGTGTTCATGTGTTAAGTCCATTAATATAAAAGCAACGAATATGTTACTTTTCTTGAAATAACATATTCTTAAAAGACAATGACCAACAGCATGCACCTTCCTGCCTTATGCACCTATCAAATGCAACCCCGGCCCCTGGGGACCCGGGGATGGTCCGGGACTTGACATCATGTGACCCGGGATTTGACTCAAGATGTGTCCCGGGGGGAGCCGGGTGTTGGCCGGGACTGGTATAAGACTTGACGTCGGCCAAAACCCCGGGAAATTGGGCTGGGACTTTACCAGGCAAGGGCCGGGATTATGTCGTAACTTACCCGGGGTTTTTCCAAACAGTAAAATGGGCCGTGAACATGGCCGTGGTTTGCTAGTAAGGATGCCCGCATTAATGGGCCGGGGAATCCTATCACTTGGCCGTATTTGAGCCGTGGATGTATATTAATAATCCACTGAGTCGCCACATTAATGTTACTATAAATCCATTCCAAAAACAAAATCTTGGCTGTTGTTTCCAAATTTTGTAGGAGGCCATGTATCTGCTATTTAGCGGGGCTCTAACGTTAGCATGTTTAACCAGACCACATTGGCTTCTTGACATGCACGTGCAAACAAGAGCCTGCTATACGCTTATTTATGCCAAATGTATTGGTTTTTATTTCTTTAAGTTATTTTTTTGTTTTAACCACCCGCCAAGAGTAAAGTTTTAAATTATTAGGCCTACACTCAAACAAAACTGACCGTGATAATAAAAGAATCAATGATACTTTTGTGACATCGGCGATCGACTGCTACATGGCCATAATACTTAGCAATGTACATATTCTTTATTAAATTTGTGTGCTGTATTTTTTTCTTTCAATAGGTGTATGATATAAAAATTGAATTCAATGTCTTGTGTTAATATACAGATTTTCAAAACTATATTATATTTTCATATTGGAGCGTTTAACAATATCATTAGTCACAAATCGTTGAAAGGATGTTTTAAATAATATCCAAAATGGCAACATCGTGAAACAAAATAGTAATAACTTGTGCGCCAAAAGTTTGATAGATGTTCATTTGATTTTAAACAAGATACAAGGTAGGCCTATTTGGATGGGGTATGGGTCTTTACAGAATAGCCTCATTATATTAATGTTGCATTTTGGATTGACATAAAAAAAAATCATATAGGCCTATAATATTATGTGCTTAAAATGTTTATGCAAAGCTCGAACCATTGTCACTCCCGTATCCTGGACAGATGTAAATGCAGTGATATGTTTCTTTCATATCTTTGATGTTTTAATCATATAGACCTACATGTAGGCCCTATATCAATACGATATTCCTGGTTTATTCCAGGCATTTTCCGACCCGCCATTCATTCCTCGTAATATTTAAAACAAGCATACATATTACATGTAAATATAGTGATGGCACAGGGATCCCCTCTTGTCCCGTTCCCCTGCCACTGTAAAGCATGAAAAATACACGAAATGACGAAGTGGAAAAGTCGGGTGACTGGGGTCCGACATTGATATATGCAACGTAAAATTCCTTCGACGGTGTGCTCGTCCGAAAAATAGACGTTAGTCGTTAGTCCGAAAGTGGAAACAGTAGGCCTATAACAGTCTGACATTTCACTTCTGAATGTGAGACACACTTCAATATAGTTCGAATATGAAAAACACTCATAGTCCGAATCTGTAACATGGATCTAATTTCCTTCTAACTAACTTTACGTGTGTTCATAATCGGACTTACGCCGTGTCGGATTAAGCAGCGTTTTGCTGAACCACGAAATGGTCTCAGCCTATGTTATTTGCCTTTCTCAGTTCCTTACATACTCAGCAACATTTTGGTCTTAAATGGGCATCCAGTTAGGCGCATTAGTCTCTATTGAAAACCCAACGATTGATAGTTGATGCACCAAAATCACTGAAATGTACTCCAAAATCCTATTTTCTGATTCTATGCCTGTAAACTGTTCACGTTGAAGCCCGTGCTTTGATACTCAAACAGTAAAGCAAATAGGCCTACACATAATCGATATTATATAGGAAGGAAAGAAAAGAATTACGCTGCTCTGCGCTAGTGACCAGAATCTATAGGTAGCCTAATTCGTTATCGTTTTTAGATGTTCCACAACAAGGTGAGTAACTGACGTATTTGCAATGGAACACACATTTAGTCCTATATTTGAAGCGTTTGAATCCACCCAGCATGTCCAGAGTTCGGCTGTCCATTGAAGACATACCTGTCGAATTTTGAGCCCGCATTACAAGATTGCCGCGATATTTAACCATCTTAAGATCCAAGGCCTATATCCGATGCGCAGGGCCGGGAACTTGGGCCGAGGAATACCCGGGGTTTGCATCAGCTTGCATCGGATATTCGCCCCGGGGGGCCGGGGAGTGGCTGAGAGTTTTGCCCGGGTGGGTCCTGGACTGTCCAGGTGTTTACCCGGGACTTGAACTTTTAAACCCCAAATCCACGGCCCACGACCCGGCCATCCCCGGGTCCCCAGGGGCCGGGGATGCATTTGATATATGCATTAAACATATAAATCAACCATACGGACAGAACATCCCTACCCCTTAAACGAATAGAAAATTGTCCCAGCAAGCACAAAACATTTCATAGACAAGTGTCGGGTTATATAAAGGGTATGAAACGTTTAAAGCAACACTCAAAAAACATTCTTGAAATCTTGATGCGAAACATTTTACCACGTGTGGTGTAAATACTAATGAGCGTAAAGTGGATGCTTTTACTGTACCCAATCAAATCTACATATCAAGGTCATAGCAGGGCATTTACAAAGACTGGTCAAAGGTCAACGTTTCCAAAGAAGCAATGTAGATGTTGACGCAAGCTTTCATGCGGGAAACATAAAAACATACTCGTCAGTTGTGGCCTTTTTATGAGATTTGACACGGCGCTGATGTCTATGGCTGTACCAAAATCAGTTCCAGACCCGGTTTCCAGACGCAAATTTGTGTTACATAAAATTCAAAGTAATTTTATCATCAAGTGACCCACATAGAGGAATACGACATCTATCGTGAGCCAATCTGCATTCTATTGCCTGCAAAAGCCGACGATCAGGTAAGAATTCTAAAAGCAGCGTGACTATATATTCGCGTTAATTTCATGATAAGCTTAACACGCGTTGAAAACGCCAAATTGCAGTCATAAAACATATAATATTAGTAAATCACCAACGCAAACGGTAACGTAGGTATGTGGAAAAGAACTGCAATAACTATAACAAACTATATGCCCAAAGAGTTGTCTTTGGCATGTCGCTTTTTTTAAATATCACCAAAAATATCAAATTTTGGAAAAACGCCCCAAAATTTAAAACAAACACGAACCTTCCAAAATAAATAGATATTTGCACTTGGCGGTCCAGTGACTACCTGCCGCTGTGATTTGGGTAACTTGTTGCTTGCCCTCTCCAGATACCTGTACTTCAAGTTCGCCCATACCCCATGCCTTAAGAGTTTACAAAATATTTCACAAAAATATTTGCCAACAAATGTTTTACAGTAATATTTTGACATTTTTAAAATGTTGTTTCCAGTGTTTTTTCATATGAAACCTCTTAAAAGGGCATATATATTGCTCGGACAACATTATATCATTGGCAAGCTAATATTATGAGGGCAATGAAAATGACTCCTTTTTTGAGAAAATAGGTCGTTTAAAATTGATATTCTGCAAAAAACAACTTTAAGCGGTGTGTTCCTTCGAACGAGACAGATCTGACCTAGAAACTACAGTGATGTCAGTATATGAATATTGCCAATTTCGCTACGAACACTGAATTTTACCAACAAAATTTGTCTTTTTTTCAGGGAAATACGAATAAAAAAATTGCAACGAGTGTCAACTAGTAATGTAATAATTATTCTCTTCGAATGGACTTAAACTTGTTTTTGCAATAGATATGCACTTTAAATACGTTTTCATGACCTTTATATGTGACGTGTCATGTCAAATGGAGACACTTTTGGGCAGGATCGTAAATGGAGAAGTAGCCAAAACTCTGCCCAGGGTTGACTTTTTCACAATTTGGGTTTGTTATGAATTTGTGATTTTATTACTATTAAAAATATTGTCTGATAGTTTCAGACCGGAATATAACAGGCATCTTGTATTTTTTGAGACATTTTTCAAGGTAATTCCTACTCTCACCATTGTCAATAATATTTTTAAAGGCCGATATCTCAATTTCCAATTTTATATAATACCAGAACTTACGAACTCAATATCTTTGCTTTGGAATGTCCGATTTCATTGGGGAAAGCGGCGTTGTGGAGCAAAATATCTCTACCCAAGACAAGCGGTTTGTTATTTATGATAAGAAATAAGGTACCGCTAGGATGTACCTCATTATATATACTGAACCACTTGTCTTGAGTCACTGAAATTTCAGTGTAGTAATTGGATTCCTTGCCCCAATAATATACATAACTTTTGTTACCAGTGTGTTATTATTTTGCGAGAAAAATGCAAAAATAGTCACGAATTTACCACAGGGGTGTAGTACCCCCTTAAAGATATGTAAAAACCTCAAAATTGATTACCTGCCCAAAAGTTTCTCCTTTTGACATAACACGTCACATATACCCTGACATGTAAATGTTATTAAAACATTTAGAACAAGAGCACCAATGGCGCTGTGGCTCTTTGCTTTTTGGGGACAGTGAAAGTAATTTTTCTTGGGAGTCAAATGTGCAACAGGTGACATCATTTGATTATGTGAGAGGTCACATGTTGGTTGGTACATGTAGCTATCTCATTTGCAGAGCATACATTAACCAATTTAGGACACATTTGAACTCAGATGACTCCTGAGTGACCTTGGATGACTCCGAAATGCCCTTCCAAAAATTTGACTCCAAAAGTTGACTGTACTTACCAAGTTTCATGCCCATACAAGTTTTTAGTAATTTGACCTCAGATGACCCCTGGGTGACCTCAGATAACCCTGAAATGACCTTCCAAATACTTGACTCTAAATGTTGACTGTACCCACCAAGTTCCATCCCCATATGATAGTTTTTAGTAATTTGACCTCAGATAACCCTTGGGTGACCTCAAATGACCCCGTAATGACCTTCCAAAAACCTGACTCTAAATGTTGACTGTAGCCACCAAGTTTTATGCCCATATGACAGTTTTTAGTAATATGACCTCAGATGACCCCTGCTGAGTGACCTTAAATGACCCCGAAATGACCTTTAAAAAACCTGACTCTAAAAGTTTTATGCCCATGCAACAGTTTTTAGTAATTTGACCTCAGATGACCCCTAGGTGACCTCGGATGACCCCAAAATGACCTTACAAAAAATTGACCTCAGATGATCCCTGAGTGACCTCGGATGGCCCCGAAAGGACCTTCCAAAAAATTGACTATAAATGTTGACTGTACCCACAAAGTTTCATGCCAATGCGACAGTTTTTAGTAAGTTGACCTCAGATGACCCTGGGTGACCTTGGATGACCCTGAAATGACCTTCCAAAAACTTGACTCTAAATGTTGACTGTACCCACCAAGTTCCATGCCCATATGATAGTTTATAGTAATTTGACCTCAGATGACCCCTGGGTGACCTCAGATAACACTGAAATGACCTTCCAAAAAATTGACTCTAAATGTTGACTGTACCTACCAAGTTCCATGCCCATATGACAGTTTTTAGTAATTTGACCTCAGATGACCCCTGCTGGGTGACCTTAAATGACCCCAAAATGACCTTTCAAAAACCCGACTCTAAATATTGACTGTACCCACCAAGTTTTATGCCCATGCTACAGTTTTTAGTAATTTGACCTCAGATGACCCCTAGGTGACCTCGAATGACCCCAAAATGACCTTCCACAAATTTGACCTCAGATGATCCCTGGGTGACCTCGGATAGCCCCTAAAGGACCTTCCAAAAATTTGACTATAAATTTTGACTGTACCCACCAAGTTTCATGCCAATGCGACAGTTTTTAGTAATTTGATCTTAGATGACCCCTGGGTGACCTTGGATGACCCTGAAATGCGCTTCCAAAAAATTGACTCCAAATATTGACTGCACTCACAAAGTTTCATGCCCATATGAGTTTTTAGTAATTTGACCTCACATGACCCCGGAAGACCCTGAAATGACCTTCCAAAAATTTGACTCTATATGTTGACTGTACCCACCAAGTTTCATGCCCATACAACAGTTTTTAGTAATTTTACCTCGGATGACCCCTTAACTTACTTAAAATATTAAAAAAAACACCTTGGGGTCAAATTTTCTTTAAAGGTCAGGTGAACAATTCTTATGACATTACTATGCTTATGCCCCCAACCCAACCCCTGGACCCCCTCAAGGTATTTCATTTAGATTTTTCATAATTTTTTTATTTCATCTATTTCAATAAAATTCATTTCAATAAAATGTATTTGTTTCACTTTTATTTTTTGTTTATTATTTTATCATATTAATTTTGCATTTTCTTATTTTATTTATTGTGTTTTTATTTTCATAAGTAAATATCACTATTATTTTATTTTATTTTATTCTATTTATTTACTTCAGCGCTCCCAATAGCATTATGAATATTCATTAATAGCATAATGAACCAATCACTGCCGGTTGAGCTTTTGTCATACGAGCTTGATATAGCAAGTACGGTAAAATTTTCCACCTGGTGAATATATTCTTTTTTGGCGTTCCTATGCTCGGATTCGACTATTTGAAACAACAAAATGTCCTTATTTTTACAGTTTTATGTAAAATATACTCTATCCTATGTTCATACGAAACATGAAAAAGGTTGCTTTGGTGAAAGTTATGAAGTTGATGGATTCCCGGCCCGGGATTCCCGGCGACCATTATTTTTGAAAGATCGGAGAACATTCATCATTTTCTGGCGACAATTTTGCTTTCGTCTATGTAAATTGCTATGTGATTCTTCGTCAATTTACTCCACGAAACTTGGTGATTTCCGCAAATTCAGCCATAAAGTCATCATTATTGATTCTTAATCTGCTGTAAAATCTAGCATATTTGTGAATATTGATGTAAACCAAGCTAAGAATAACGATAGCTTCGACATGGTTTCATCATAGCTCGATGGTTTCATGTTTACACTTTTCTTTGATGTAGCCGGTCCTATTAAATTGTAATTTGTTTTCAATAATATAATTGAAGATTTCTCCACTTATCTTTTCCTTAAGGGCTCTTTCTCCTTTTTTATTTGGTGAAAATTCAGTATTTTTCCCCCGATGCTTTGGCTCTCAGTCATAGATAGACTGCTGCCTTGGGGTTGGTATCTGGGTACCGGTCGGGGTACCGGTAGGCCTATGGAATGAATATTTGCTAGGTTGCAATGTGCGCTACTGCAACGATGACCGGCCCGCCGGACATGTCCCTGGCAGGTACAAGCATGATCCTGGTATGATTGCCGTGTGGCAGGTATGCATTTTATTATATTCCAGTGATCATCATCAAGATTTACAAGAAACTAGTGACATGACATAGCTAGATCTCCTTCCACCTCCCCTTGTGAAATTGAAAATGTCAATGGTATCATTCGAACATTATTTTCTTCCTTATCATCTTGGTTAACTATTTTCATGATAATTATTTTATCAAAAGTAGCCATGCTGCACTGCAGCCCAGCTGGCGTATTCAAAGTCCGAATGTAGAAAACCACGACCTTGACTTGATGCATAGAAAATAACCATGGATTCAGGGTTGCTAAACCCACGATTTTGTAGCCCATTGGGCGACTTTTGGCCCCGCGACTTTTCCCTGCCACATATAAACCAATTGATGGTAAAGAGAAAAATTGGGCGTCATTTGGGTTATTTGACCCGCCATTCAAGCTGAAATTTGTTGGCAACCCTGGTTGTTGTTTAACCAAAAATCGTCACAGTGCTTTCGTACTGCCCCAGAAAAGTCATTTGTTCAGATTTATTCGGGGATTTATTCAAGATTCAGACATGTTCTTGACTATTTTTGACATTCCTTAACTATCTCTTTATTTAAATTATTAAAGAAATAGTGAAGAAAAGTTAAGAAGTAGTCAAATAATTTCTGATCTGAACTAAATCTTAAGAAATGTACCTCCATTGGTTTCCGTCCCCGGTTTCTATTATCGTGACTATTTTGGTCTTTTTACCCAAAAATTAAATACTTTTATCGCCCGAATTTCAATAAAATCTGGAGTGCAATCGATTCAAAAATAACTTAGCCAAACTTAGAAACGAAACTTAAGTCTTCATATCAGTGATTAAATCATCCTTAGCATAAAAACCAACAGCGTATTGTGGCCTGAAAATGAATGCTAGTTAGTTCCATGACAAAGGCACTGATAGCTCCGCTCAGAGCCAATAAAACCAAAGCGTTTTTCTAGCATGTTTATAATGCTGAAAACTATTTTTGATACAATATTTATGTTGTTAATTTATTCCAAATATACGTGGCAAAGTGCATGCAATACAGTTTTTACTATATTTATACAAAGTAGGTAATGGTGCCTCCAACGGACGAGGTACAAACACACCAAGGATCAATGGATGATACAAGAGGATACCTAAAATATATAAAAAAGAAGGATTCAAGCCAGGTGTACCAACTTGGTGTGGGGAACAAGACAAAGACAAGATATGCAGTATGTATACAGAATGGTGTACACTGTTACTGTACTAGTAAAAATAAAAATACAATTAAAAATAAGGATAGTAGACAAAAATTAAACAGAAATACAACCACCGATTTGAGCAGATAAACTACCCTCTCTCAGGGACAAACAACAAATATATATATACAGCAAAGAATTGAATCTAGTTACAAGTGGGTAGCAATCATAAAAATTAATCAAATCATAGCAAATAATTAAACCAAGGTAGGAAGCAAAATATCAAAACTACAGAGCCAAAACTATAGTGTATCTACCGAATGAGAGCTGGCTTGTGACTTGTCTTGCAATTCTTTTATCAATATTTAAAATGTCTGATGGCTCAGGGACTACAAAGGAATTAAGTGTGCTTTTTTGAGTTATTTGCATTTTTATCCTTGGTTGAATCTTGAACTATGAAATGAATAACATGTTTGTGATTGCTAGGATTACTCACAAATTTTGAGTTGTGTAAGTATTGCATTAGGTTGACGATATGTGATGCGATTGAGCAAAATCAGTAAGAACTCGGGAAATATTAAATTCTCAGTTTCTTATAGGAGAGTAAAAAGCATTTACAAAGCTGCATTTTGCAGAAAACCCCAGTGAAATTGAACAACCAGTTCAAAACATATGAGTAATTAAGGATTTTCCAAAACAAAAGGAAATATTTTCTTTGTTTGGTTATATCTCAAAATCAATATTTCCGAGTTTTGTTTGTTTTTGCTTGTTCGCATCACATAATAATTTGCAATTCACTCCATATATTCAGCACATTTAATGTGCCTTGTCTTGCAATTCTTTTATCAATGCATCCTTTTCTTTGAGCAACTGTCTTGCATCACGTAGCTCTGCTTGCAATTGCCTTACCAGCTTGGATTGTTCTGAATCTCGTGTTTGAAGTCTGCAGATCATCTGAAAAATGAAGAATGGCAATATATTTACTTGGGATTATGCCTTTACAGCAGTATATTCCCCAAATTATAAATAAAACATGATCAACATGACGACATTGCTGACAGAAATGCCCCTAATATTGCATTGTGGAATATAGGGGGAAAGTCTATAGGGTGAATAGAAACTGATCCCTTGGCATATTTTTTAAAAAACAATGAAGAATCTGCACTTTTTCCATTTGGTTAAATGTTGAAAAACACTCCAGTTTCTGAATTTTGTGACCCAATGTTATACCAAAAAGCATAAAAATGCTCCCCAATATGAAGCACATTCCTGTACATACCTTTCTACAAAGAACTATACCTGGGTGTGTGTGAGGGGGGGGTGGGGTGATATAAACTAATTACCTCATCTTTGGACACAAACAGCTCACTCTGTAGTACTTCATCTGCACTGGGCCTTTCCTTGCCTTCGGCTGCTACTAGCTTTTTCATCATTACACTCTGTACAAAATCACAATATTATCAAATACATTCAATTTTACAAAGGTAATTTTCAAACCAAATGCAGCAATACAAGAACAACTTAATCAAATTTCACTACCTCAACAAAGTTTTATAAAACAGTGAAAAAAGTTGCTGAAAAAAACATAGACCACAGAAAAAAGGTTGTCATTTACTTTACCAAACATCCATCTTAATACATAGATAGACGTTTCATGATGCATAAGTCAGTTTTTTAAATAATGTCCATATAAAAAATACATTTTGGGGCAAAACTGTACAAAAAGCTTGTATTTTGAAGCACAATCTTTAGCTATACTGATTCAGAAACAGTGGCCATGTATTTTCAAATAAAGAAAAAAGTACTTAATAAGTCCATGGTTTGTGATTTCTCATCCTACACTTAAAAAAAGACTTCTTCCTGAAAGTAAACAAGTGCTTAAAAAGCCCATGCTGATTCAAAATCAGCCCAAATGTTTATTGCTAAATTCCATGTTAGGCCGGCATATTTGGTTGAAGATCTGATTACATTCCTACCCAAAAAAAACCCCAAAATTCCAAAACACATTTCAGTATGAAAAGGGTCAGACCATAGTTTGTTATGGTACATTAGGAGCCTTTTTGCAGGATTTGTTCAGCCTTACCTCTTTTGGCCACCTTTTCGTAACTTCTGTAGCGATACAACCATTTCTGCATAGCTCAATACATTTATATTGTTCCATACATGTACTGAATGGATGAAATAACTCAAATAAGATGATCCCAGCACTGTACATATCAGACTGAAAACAAGATAAACATAGTGTTGTGATTGAAAATAACTACTCCCCATTCCAGAAAAATACAGCACTAATCTTTTGGAATAAAAAAAATATTATCCTGTTTTGCCAAATGAAGCACAGCTAAATCCTAATCCTTTAGTTAGTCCTAACTGGCAATAAAAGTCAAATTTTAATATTTTTACAATCTGAGGTAAAATGGTCCAAAATTGTAAGACTTAGCACAAGTCTAAGCATTCAAAATCTTGAGTATAGGCTAAGAGTTAGCTCATAATTTTAATATTATATGTTATTTTTGCTAATTGGTTATGAAAAAGATTGGAAAATGTGTTTTCCAAAAATTAGAATGCATAACTTGAAATTAGTCTTTGTTCAAGTCTTTGGGCTGATTGTCACAAAATATGAAAAAGGTTGAAAAACACCCTAAAAATGCATGTTTTGGCCCTTATTTCAAAAAATTGAACAAATATTAAAATGTGACTTTTATTGTCAGTTAGGACTACCTAAAGGATTAAGCTATGTTTAATTTGGCAAAACTGGATAATATTTTTTTATTTAAAAAAATTAGTTCTGTATTTTTCTGGAATAGGGAGTAGGGCAAGGTGTGGAGGTGCAATAGATCACCCATGCGTTTGGCTCATATATGCTGAATCCCTGCACTCTACATATGAGACTGAAAACAAGACAAATACTATATGCAATACAAGGAGGGTCCATGCAAATATATTATGCAAAGAAGCAATACTTTTCAGTTATTCAATGGTCAGTTTGTGTGAAAAACACAAATTGAATCACATCTACCATTTTATTTCTCCGAGTCGTTTTACTGTAATATCAAATTTTGATTTTTGTCCCCCACCAGACACCAGTATTTTGAATGAGTGCACACAATGCATAGAAGTGAAACTTAGCTCAAACTTTTTGCCTTCTTTCACTTCCTTTTTGTTCAAACAAAGGATCTCACATTTATAAGTCCTTTTACCTAACACAACTCAACTCCAATTCTCGGTGCCTTTGGCCTTGACCAACTTACTGGATATTTCATAACAAAATCCACTTCAAATTAGGGTGGACAGAGTACAGTGACCAACCTGGAATTGTGTATAATAATAGTACTGTTCAAAGTGACCCCTAATCTAATCTTCCAGACCCAATCACACCTGGCTTCACTCACCTTACTGTCATAGTCACAACCACTCAGTTGCTCTGGAGCTGCATATGTTAATGTGCCAACATCCGGTGTGTGTCTGGAACATTTGGATGTACATGTACCATCTGGATAGCAAGAACAAAACATGTTTGCTGTGAGAAGGCACTTGTTCAATTAAATATATTACCTGGAGACAGTATAATATTAATAATCAATAAGTCATTTTATATACTAGTATTCAGTTTTTGGGATCTATTGTTTAGAAACTCAAATGCAGCAGATTACGTGAGTTGGTCTGTAATTTGACTTCATTTTTATGTTTGGCGCCATCAATGCATTCAATAGGGGTGGGTGGTAATAATGGGTACTGTCAATCACTCTCATGACTGTCAATAAAGGCTGGATAAGTCAATATTTGGAACACTTGTTCTTCAAGTGGTCAAGTGCGCCTCATGTCTCTCATCGTAATAATTAGATTTCACAAGGCAGGATAGGAATACAATGGGTCCAAACACAAATTTGATGTTACACTGGTCCATATTAATGTGACATTTGAAAAAAAGACTTGCAAAGCACCATGTGAGTCTCTCTCCCTTGCCTAGGCCCTCTCACTTTCTTCTCTTTCTGTCTCCCTCCTCTCCCACTCAGTTCAGCCAGTGTTACCGATTTCTTTTTTCTTTATGTTTCTTTGTCTTTTGAATGACGCAAATCACTGTTATGTTTTGTTCACAGAATTAAAACCAGAGAACCAGGACTCGACTGCCATCTTGATACAGGCATGGAGCAAAAATTGGGGGTATTCGGTTTCCCTTGGAATGCGCTCGAGGCATTCGTTGTCATGCAAGCGCAACATGGATGATGGGCGCATTTGAGAGACGCACTTGATGCGATCTGCACGCGAGTACCAAGACGCTTCAGATGAGACACAAAATTGTTTTCGTTCGTCTCCACGCACCGTCGGCAAGGACCCGAATACCCCCAATTTTCTCCCCATAGCTGACGCCGCGATTGTACGTGGCGGTATAGGGAGTCCCGGTTCTCCTTCTCTAATTCTGTGGTTTTGTTTGTTTGTTTTGTCATTTTTTTAATTTTTGGATTTTCTAAAAAATTTATCTGTTTATTGGTTGTGGAAAACTAAACTAAAATAAACTGAATGGAAATAAATTTGAAAAAAAAATAGGGTCTTTTGGTGACAGTTCAGCTGCTGCGAACCTCGGTTAATTCCAACCTCCTCTACTCTCATTCCTCTCCTCTTCTTTCCTCTTCTGTCTCCTTCTATCTCCTCCTCATACTTTGCTAATCCAAAATCTCCTATCCTCACATGGAGATTATCTCCATCAAGGAAAATATTCTTGGGCTGAAAAAGGAAAATAGATCACATAAATAATATCAAAGACAACCACCTAAAAGATCATTCTTTTTTCATCTGAAACATTGTGTGAGAACCAATGCATACTATTTTAAATTGGTCACAATTTTTCACAACTTGTGGGAGCATCAGACTTGGAAACTGCTATGTGGTACATGGGGATATGGTATACTTTGGAAGATCAAAATGTCCATATGATGGACAGCATTTCTTCCCAGCTACATAAACCATAGAATCTACACCCCCTCTGTGGAAAATTAAGATAACGTCTTCCATGGGGGTGTATGGATTTCAACTAGAATAGATCATTGTTTCATCCATGAAAACTTAATTACATATCATTACATTTATACAATTTACTTTGAGGAAGGTTAAATTTCAAAAATGTAATTTTTTAATGATTTGTCATAAAATGGGAACTGCTATGTGGTACATGGGGATATGGTATGCTATGGAAGATCAAAATTTTCATATGATGGACAGCATTTCTTCCCAGCTACATAAACCATAGAATCTACACCCCCTCTGTGGAAAATTAAGATAATGTCTTCCATGGGGGTGTATGGATTTCAACTAGAATAGATCATTGTTTAATCCATGAAAACTTAATTACATATCATTAGATTTATACAATTTACTTTGAGGAAGGTTAAATTTCAAAAATTTCAAAAATGTAATTTTTTAATGATTTGTCATAAAATGTGTATTGCAAATTTAAAATAAATCTAAATTAGTTGATATCAAAAGGACATATGTGAAACATCGATATTCAAGCCCTTAAAAGATTCAAGTGGAGCAAGAATCACCCTACATTCAATTTTACCCCATATATATTATATTAAAATAACTAATATTAATGTCCCATCAAAATAGCTTACTTATTACAAGTGTGCTTCAGTTCTATTATGATCTAAGCTACCAGATTCATCATTAATTTCCTGACTATGATATTGTCAGGAAACTATGATATAAAATCGCCACCCCCGGGAATTGAACCCGGGACCTCATGCACTAAAGGCAAGTACCTAACCATTGCGCCATGCTCTCCATCTTCTGCAGCTATTGCAATGTATTGCTCATAATTTTGCAATTTTGTTTAACATTTTAGCAGGATTATTTCCCGCCAAAAAGAGAATTTTGCCTTATACAATGTACATACCGTAAGATCTCTATGCATGACGCCTTTGGAGTGTATGTACTGCACACCATTCATTATGCCTTCAAATATCTGCATGTTTAAAGATGCATCTACTCCTTTAAACAAATCTGAAATTTAAGTAAAAATTAAACAAATCTATTACATTATTTATCAGATAACGGCAAACTTGTGAAATTCCACATTATGTATGTTCCAGTATCTATAGCGATGGACCAAATATTCCTAAAATATGCATTACATTCCAGTATCTACTGGCCATTCGACCCAGATTTTGCATTTTTAGTTAGCTTATGACAAATCAATTTCTGCCGCCATTTCAAATGATGAAATCCACACATCGCAATAATTATCTTCAAAACTGTCACAATGGAAAGAATTGTATTAAGTCACTCAAGCATAACAAACCCTTTAATCCATACAAGGATTACTTTGTAACATTATAAATAATCTATATCAACTATTTTGTGGAAGTCAGAACAGAACGCAACAAAAATACCTGCATAACTATTTCCAAATAATATGTGCTGAACAGTAATTACAGATTTTCAAAATAGGATGTTTTGTCAAAGCTCACTTACCATTTTACGCAATATTCTTCTAGAAATATTATGTGAACTAAATTCAAAACAATACATCCCAATTATAGCAAAGCTATTCATATCCAACAAAATGCAACTTTCCCACTATATAGATCATTCTGGGACACCCACTGTACCAACCTGGTGAAGATGTTAGAGTCTCATTCCTTCTCTCCAACCACCCTGCCAGTGTTGAAGAGCATAAATGCATCTGTATATACAACCTAAACGTCACCGTGACTGCTAACCTAGTCCTCGGCTGTTGTTGTCTGGTAGTAAGATCTAGTTGACCTGATTTATTCATGGTAGGCTTTCTTCTTCTTCTGGACTTGTAACTGATATCAAGGTTCGGCTCAGTATGGGTAGTACTAACTTCCAATGCAGACTTTTCGGTCCCACTAAAATGTAAATAATGAAACCATGTTGAAACTATTGTCATTCTTAGCTAGGTTTTCATCAATATTCACACTATACTTCATTTTACAGTACTAGTAAATTATGAATAAACTTTATGGTTGAATTTGCAAAAAGTTTCTTGGAGTAAATAATTGAGGAAAATGACATAGCAATTTATGAGAACAAAAGCAAAATTGTCACTGGAAAATGATAAATGTTCAAATCTTTCACAAAAAAGCAAAAATAATGATTGCCGAAAAATGATCAATTTTCGTATCTTTCACAAAAGCAATCTTTTTTATGTTTCATAAGAATAGGATCGAGTATATTTCACATAAAACAGCTACAATAAGAGCATTTATTACCCCCAACATTCAAACCCGAGCAAAATAGTAATGATAAAAAAGAATCCATCTGGTAAAAAATCGGACTTGCTATAATATATCAAGGCTGTATGACTGCCAACTATTTGATTTGATTTATGCTAATAACTATTCATGCAGTAATTCAAAATAAATAAAATGATAATAATTTGCATTTAATATTTAATGTCTTACATTGACTGATGCTAGGACACAATAGATAGACAGACGGACGTAACCAGGCTCGTCTCCTGATGTTTAGTTTAGATTGGTCAACATGTCTTGCACATGAATTATATTACTCTGGTAAGACTTATTAAGATACACATTTATTAGTTTGATCCATTGGTCTGATGATGTAAATTCACAATAAATCTCTTAAACTTAATTATATTTCATCTGGTTCATCTCATGTAGTCATTCCCTTTCCCAAACATATCCCTCCTCCTTTGGGACTCCAAATCCGGTACCTTGCTCTACTTTTGTCCTTCGGCTAATTTCCCCAATTTAGCTTCATAATAATATTTAAACTAACCCTGGGTCATTTGGCGGCATTTCACGACGACACACAGGCTCAGCTTCAATCCAGGCAGCATTGTATCCTACAATATTATCATGGTCAAGACTGGCTAGTAATTGTACTTCAAGTAATATCTGTATCAAACAAAAAATCAAAAGGGATTCAAACAAAAATGTATAAGAATTGTGCAATGCTTAAAACCAACAAGTTGCTGAAAAGTAATATAAAAGTAATATAAAAGAGAGACACATAAAGAACATTCACAATCAGGTGGCCCCTGATTATTTTATTTATTTGCCTTCAGTTTCTGTTGAAAGTTTTACAATTTTCTTGGTTATTTTATTTATGTTTGATTTGTTTGATCACAATTTTTTGAATTTGCTTTCATCATTGTGATTTTTCAAATTGTTCATTAGTGCTTTGAATATTTTGTTGAAATGTCTGCTTATATGATAGTATGTTCATATTCTGTTGTTTGTTTAGGTCCAGGTTAGCCTGCATTAAAAATGTTGTTTTTCATGTTCTTTTATTGCTGAGAGCGTGGATGCGGTCATCCATACTCTCTTTTATTTCCTGCCAAATGTAAATGAAATAGTTTTATCTATATTTTTTTCACTTTTTTTTTTTATTTTTGCTTTGATATTTGTATTTTACCATTCCTATAGCATGTTATGTTCCTTGCCTATTTTTTTGTTCTATAACTGTAATTTACTATTAATTGCTTGCCTGCTTTGTAAAATCATCACATTTGAGTTGTCTTTTTCGCCTTGTTTTTTGCTCTCCTTCTGACTGTGTTCTTAAGCGTGTTGGTTCTTTTAATGTTTTGCTTGTATATTTTGTTGTAAAGCGCATTTAGGCACTTTGTAAAAATGCGCTATATTAAGTGTCTGTTTATTATTATTTATTCCCCATCAGTGGGTCGAAATACTAATTGGAGGCACGATCTCAAAATGTAGTCTTATACTGTACTATATGCTCACCTTTTGGGCAGATTCTATAGGCCTATGTCTTTGCTGTTTCAAAAGGATCTTCTTCACAGCATATTCTCGTTGATCAAGTATGTTCTTCGCCTAAAAAAATGGAAGTAAACAAATGTATAATATTATAAACCCAACTGAAATGCAATTTCTTCTTCATCAAACATCAATTACCCAGGCGCATGCACAACCACCCCCTCAACAGGCAAACACATACACACTGTTCTCAATATTCTTCTGAACTATGGCACTGTAGTGTACTGCTCATAATTTTGCACATTTTAATATAACATATGTATATATATTAAAGCTTGGGATTCCACAAGACTAGAAAGTATCTCAAAACAAACCTTATAGACACTGCCATATCCACCTTTAGCAAGTTTCTCTATTTCTTCAAAGTCTGTCTTGTAGCGTGCATTTTGACCTGTAAGGAGTACTCCTATTCCAATGTCTGGTGTCTTTGGGCTGAGATGATCAATAGCATGGGATCTTTCATTGGATAGCAATGACGACAGCAAGTGTGATTGGATATGCAGGTTAAAATTGGCTAAAACCTGCAAGATACAATTGATAGCATTAGTCTTTTGAAATTAAATGAAATGAACAAAAAAATCTGGACTCAAACAATTTTTAAAACATCATTTTAGACACCCATTTTAGCAAAAATTCAAATTTTCAAAGCTATGAACACATAGGGTTATGTAATTTTTAGAACAATGGAAATATATTCAAACTAAGAAAGCCAGTCTCTCATCATTTAATTATATAGGCAGACTAGGTCTAAAATAAAAATGGAGATAATGTAATATATAAATATTTCTGATTGGACAAAGGTCTAGTTTTAAAAGTGACAAACTATAGCCTATTCAAAAATCCACAGACTATATGCTTCTGGTTTGAGAGGGGTGGATGGCTAATTTATACACACCTTTTTTCATTTTTAAAATTTAAATTAAATACAAAAGGAACAAAAGAAAACTGAAGCAAAAGAAATGAAAAATAAACTAAAAGTTGTGAATAGTACAAAGGAAAAAATGAAATTTAAACTGACTGCTTCATGAAGAAACTGTGTTGTCTCTTTGTCGCGCTTGTTGGAATCTTTCCGCCTTGTATAGGCCAGTTTGTCACTTTTAAAACAGAACCTTCTTCAATCAAATGCTTGTAACTTTACTTCTTGAGGTCACATTGGACTCAATGGGATGTCATGTTGTGCGGGATACATTTGTGCCCATCCACCACAAACTGGTCGTAAAGTCGGCATTTTCCATTTTGAGATACAATCAAAAACAGTATATGGATTTCTATGTAAAATATATTAGGAATTTGACCTTTGATGAACCACAACTTCACTTCCAGATGTCCGATGAAGCTGGTTGAGGTGTCATTTTAAAGCTAAAAATGCATTCTTTCAAAATCTGCAATAAACAGAAAATGGTCTAGAGCCGCCGACTTAACTACCACTTTGTGGTGGATGGTCACATTTTTGGTGCAATATACATGAGATATTACCTGTCCTGGTAAGTGTTTCTCCACCTTGATGTGTGCTATAGAGATGTGTGCAAAGCAATGGGGTGTAGTAGAATGCCAATAGGCAGCAATCCTCAACTGAAACATAAAACAGCAAGGATATTATATGCAGGGCTTCAAATAGCCCCTTGCAAAAATATGTGGATAAATATACATGTAAGGAAATATTGAAAAAAAATATATGGCCACATGATGAAGTTATGTCTACAGTAGAATTCACCACGACTTTTGCAGGACTTTTAAAAATGCCAAAAGCTATTAAACCAAGATAACACTCAATTGAAAACATGTCAAATAAGTTAAATCAGATCTTCTCTGGTTAAATCCTCACTACACATGTTTCTGTTTTACCTGTGCCATATTGCAATGAGCTGGTATTATAGTTTCAGTTGGGTGAACGATTATAGAGCAAACGCAAGGTAACAATACTGTTAGTTAGCCTCTCAGCCACGCGCAGTTGGGAAACGGTGTTCACTTTATGTTTGAAGTCGATTCAAGACCAAAATTTTCCGAGGAACACGATCCCGGTGGGCCTTTTTTGAAAAAATGTGCCCAAAGTGCTCTTTTCCGGGGGTGCTCCCATTTTGGGGGTCAAAATTTGTTTTTAAGTATTATCTGGCCAAATATGGTATATTTGGTGTCTATTTGTATGTTTTCGAGCATGGGAAATCTATTCTGATAGTTTTTAAAATCAAAAATAGCTGCCTTCTGCTCAAAAATCCAAAATGGCGCCCAAAATGCCTTTTTCCGGAGTGCTCCCATTTTGGGGGTCAAAATTTGTTTTAAGCATACTCTGGCCAAATATGGTATATTTGGTGTCTATTTATATGTTTTCGAGCATAGAAAATCTATTCTGATAGTTTTAAAATAGCTGCCTTTGCTCAAAAATCCAAAATGGCGCCCAAAATGCCTTTTTTCCGGGGGTGCTCCCATGTTGGGGGTCAAAATTTGTTTTTAAGCATTCTCTGGCCAAATATGGCACATTTGGTGTCTCTTTATATGTTTTCGAAAATGACAAATCTATTCTGATAGTTTTTAAAATCAAAAATAGCTGCCTTATGCTCAAAAATCCAAAATGGCTCCTAAAATGCAATATTTGTCCAAATTGAAATATTTCCCCATGTAGGAACATTTTTAAAATGATTTTAGTACTTATTTGCATTGTGTGTGGTACAAAGATCACAATCAATCTATTTTCAAAATTCAAAATGGCTGCTGCATACCCAAAACTCAAATTGGCGGCCAAAACGATGTAGTAATGTGGCCAAAAGAAAACAATGTTCCACAACTTTAGTGTCGAAAATTAAGTGTTAGTCTAAATACATGTATATGTAGAAATGTGTTGGCAGCAGTTTATGAAAGCTCAAAATGGTTGCTATTGGCTGAAATCATATAGTAATGTCCGTCACATAGCTCATAATGACTGTTTGTACTAGCATGATAATGTTCCTAGGTTCAATTTGCATTTTCTCCTCTTCCACCATCTGTCTCACCTCATCTTCATTTGCAAGTGCTGAACCACGGTACCAAACGGGCTTAAGAACATCATCATCAAGTTTCCAGCCGTAGTATAGAGGATTCTGTTGTTTGAAAATACCAACCATACAGTTTACTACAAAGTTTGCACGTTGGATGTGGCATTTCATTGATTTACCGTCAGGGGAAGCCTCTGAGACGGGGTTACCTTCCGCTTCTTTCCCTTTCCACACATTGCATAGCGACTATCCCCTGCCGTCCTTTCCTTCCTTGGCCTGTTGTAAACTATGTGAAGTATGAAGACTGTAACTTCATTAACATTGGCTGCAGTTCCCTCAAGGCTAGATAGAAGTTCTAAGCTTTCTGGATTCTGTTGTATCTTGGTAAAGGCTCTCACTTTAGACCAGCCATAGAAAGGTTGCGTGAAGTCGCTGCCTGTTACTACATGAAAAGCAGGTAGGCTCTTGCAAATATCTCTTCCAAGGTGATTTGCAAGAGATCTAATATCATGGTACGTTATGCCTGCCCTTGACAGCCTGGTCCCTTGTCTGAAATACAGGTTCTTAGTAGCATTCTCTGCTACAAATAGCAGCAGAATAAATACATCTGTGTCATCAGCTACATGTGTTGCAGTAGAATACACTGCGTGGAAAGCCAGGCGAGGGTCAGCTTCTCTTTGATAGGAGAACTGTTACAGCTCTGGGGTTTCTCGTATTACTGACTCTGGTTCTGACGGAAGGCAAAAATACACATGACCCTTTGTGACAAAAACATCTCTTCCTAGAGTAGATTCATCGGATAAGATGAAATCAGCTAGAAGTTGCGTTAGCTGCAGTTTGTTGTATTCCTTTATAAGGAAGTCATTCCATTCACCAAGCTCTGGTAACTGTTGGTCAAGGTGAGTTAATCTTCTTTTTCTTCCTTTGTCTGGACGACCCTTAGACAAATACAGTGTTGAATTATCGGGTCGACGATTGTCGTCGAACACTATATGAAGAATTCTACCTGGAAGCAACTTGAGGTGGTCGATGACTCTTTTCACCCACGATCTAAAGGTAAATGGCTTGAGACCATTTATTGGCATCATACTAACGATATGATGGCATCGAAGACACAACACTCGATGTCAATTGGTGCTCAGCAATTCGGCGCTGCAGGTGACAGGAGTTGTAAGCTATTTCTGAACAATGACTTTGGATTTGATCTACTTTTAACCTGTATTCACCTGTATTCACCTGTTTTCACGGGCTCCTGGTAAGACTATAGTCTTATTTTTGCCCACCCACACTTATCACAGAAACCACACTGCATGGTCCTTAAAATTTGCGAGGCCCTATGGCCTTTTAAGATCACTAAACACTCTTGGTACCAAACTTCACTTCACTACAAAGTATCCCTTGCACTGTCAGATTGATGAAAGTATTCTATTTTGCAACACAAACTTCATGGATGGCCATCATTCCCATTACTGCGTACACAACTGTTGGTTGACTACCACCACTCACCGCTATGCCTGCATGTCGTCGACCCGATGATTGTACCTGTCTAAGGGTCGTCCAGACAAAGGAAGAAAAAGAAGATAAACTCACCTTGACCAACAGTTACCACAGCTTGGTGAATGGAATGACTTCCTTACAAATGAATCCAACAAACCGCATCTAACGCAACTTCTAGCTGATTTCATCTTATCCGAGGAATCTACTATAGGAAGAGATGTTTTTGTCACAAAGGGTCATGTGTGTTTTTGCCTTCCGTCAGAACCAGAGTCAGTAATACGAGAAATCCCAGAGCTGTTTTCCTATCAAAGAGAAGCTGACCCTCGCCTGGCTTTCCACGCAGTGTATTCTACTGCAACACATACTTGTGTGGTAGCTGATGACACAGATGTATTTATTCTGTTGCTATTTGTAGCAGAAAATGCTACTAAGAACCTGTATTTCAGACAAGGGACCAGGCTGACAAGAGCAGGCATAACGTACCATGATATCAAGTCTCTTGCAAATCACCTTGGAAGAGATATTTGCAAGAGCCTAGAGCTTTTCATGTAGTAACAGGCAGCGACTTCACGCAACCTTTCTATGGCCGGTCTAAAATGAGAGCCTTTACCAAGATACAACTGAATCCAGAAAGCCTAGAACTTCTATCTAGCCTTGAAGGAACTGCAGCCACTGTTAATGAAGTTACAGTCTTCATACTTCACATAGTTTACAACAGGCCAAGGAAGGAAAGGACGACAGGGGATAGTCGCTATGCAATGAGAATGTGTGGAAAGGGAAAGAAGCGGAAGGTAACCCAGTCTCAGAGGCTTCCCCCTGACAGTAAATCAACGAAATGCCACATCCAACGTGCAAACTTTGTAGTAAACTGTATGGTTAATTGCCTGGTTGGTATGTTCAAACAACAGAATCCTCTATACTACGGCTGTGAACTTGACGATGATGATGTTCTTAAGCCCGTTTGGTACCGTGGTTCGGCACTTCCAAATGAAGATGAGTTGACGTGAGATAGATGGTGGAAGAGGAGGAAGGGGATGAACCTCCAGAAGCAGTCATGCTGACTCCAGAAATCCCAACAGAACTAAGGGGATATGATCTGATCAGCGACTCTGAAGATTCAGAGGACGAAGAAGTCCCGTTGAGTGAAGAGAGTTCAGAAGAGGACTCGTAAAAATGACAATTAATAACTATATGAATTAGGAAAATACGAATAAACTTTATCGGCCATCTTGAATGTAACGGTAATTAAGGTAATTGGTGTTCAAAATGGCCATCAAAATGACCTGCGAACAGCAAATCACTATTAGATGGTGTTTTAGTTCTTGCAGGCAGCTATTTTGGATTTTGAAGGGAGCTGTAATATAAGTTTAAATCAAGAAAATGCAAATTGAACCTAAGATAATTATCATATAGGCCTACTAGTACAAACAGTCATTATGAGCTATGTGATGGACATTACCGGGGACATTACTAGTATGATTTCAAGTCAATAGCAACCATTTTGAGCTTTCATAAACTGCTACCAACACATTTCTACATAATAATTTTCAACACTAAAGTTGTGGAACATTGTTTCCTTTGGGCCACATTACTACATCGTTTTGAAGGCCATTTTGAGTTTTGGGTATGCAGCAGCCATTTTGAATTTTGAAAATAGATTGATTGTGATCTTTGTACCCCACACAATGCAAATAGGTACTAAAATCATTTTTTAAAATGTTCATATTTCAATTTGGACAAATATTGCATTTTAGGCACCATATTGGATTTTTGAGCATAAGGCAGCTATTTTTTATTTTAAAAACTATCGGAATAGATTTGTCATGGTCGAAAACATATAAAGAGACACCAAATATACCATATTTGGCCAGAGAATGCTTAAAAACAAATTTTGACCCCCAAAATGGGAGCACCCCGGAAAAAAAAAGCATTTTAGGCGCCATTTTGGATTTTTGAGCATACGGCAGCTATTTTAAAAACTATCAGAATAGATTTTCCATGCTCGAAAACGTATAAATAGACACCAAATATACCATATTTGGCCAGAGCATGCTTAAAACAAATTTTGACCCCCAAAATGGGAGCACTCCCGGAAAAAGGCATTTTGGGCGCCATTTTGGATTTTTGAGCAGAAGGCAGCTATTTTTGATTTTAAAAACCATCAGAATAGATTTTCCATGCTCGAAAACATATAAAAAGACACCAAATATCCCTTATTTGGCCAGAGAATACTTAAAAACTAATTTTGACCCCCAAAATGGGAGCACCCCCGGAAAAGGGCACTTTGGGCACATTTTTTCAAAAAAGGCCCACCGGGATCGTGTTCCTCGGAAAATTTCGGTCTAGAATCGACTTCAAACATAAAGTGAACACCATTTCCCAATTGCGCGTGGCTGAGAGGCTGACTATGTGTGGGCCTTTGTTTCACAAATGAGACAATAGTCGGCATACTGTTAACCAGCATTCTTGAAAATGAGAAACATAATGGTTGTAGCCTTAACACGGTTTGGAAATAATTTCTTCATTTTTTTATGTTATCTGTCACATATCAGGGAGGTACAACCATTGGCAGATGCCCAACCTACTCAGTTTTTAGCCTACATATAATGTATTGATTAACATCAAGTACAAAAAATATCCGTCAAGTGGTTTAGCTTTAATGCCCTTCGCAAGAGAGCGGCACACAAGTGAGTGATAGTCAGTAAAAGATGCATTTGATTTACACAGAAAATTTTGCAGGCCGTGCCGTGTCCTTCCTTCCTAAAACACCAAAGTGCTAATATTTACAAACACCTAAATTAGCTTAAAATTTTGTTAGGAGAGTACTTTAAATATTGGCCGGTTATTTTTCACACAGTGATGTTAACTAGGCAATGCCCTATACCACATAGACTGTTCAATCAATCAATCAATCAATCAATCAATCTTTATTTTCATCAATCTCATACAAACATTATAGCATTATTATATACAATTATTGTGAATTAACAAGATTTTTTTTTTTGTCATTATGTTTTTTTATGAATTAACAAGATTTGATGAAGGTAGGTACATCACAAAGCCGTGGCCTGATAACGATGTAGTCCTGGGCATAAGTAAAAACCACACACATCAAGTCTGTTGCGTACAAGTGCATACTAGGTAGGCCTACAGACTAATTGAGTAATTTTGTCGCTTTTGTAAGGCGCTGTGTGCTCCATAGAGCGCCCTATAAGTATTGTGTAATCTCATTATTGTGAAAAGGAACCACGTTACTTATATTTTACTGCAGCTTCAGGGATATGTTCCTAGATTTGGAAATATATATCCTATTACTTTCTTGTTGGAAAATACCCCTATTTCTACAATATCGTGCGATCAACTCTAAAAAATACCCCTTTGTTCGCGAAATTTAAAATGATCATGCGTACACATACTCAATGTTAACTTGGAGCACCAGGCATAAAGCATCCAATTTTATCATGTTTTGAATCCAATATTTTCACATTTGAAACATGTAAATGATCTCACCAAAGCATGGATACAAACTTTTACACGTCACAAGATGTGCACAAAAACTTACATTAATACCATCTGAATGTTCCCAATTGAGGCGGAACCCTGTCCTCTTCCCTGCTATGTTTTTCTCCAAACGTTCTAAGACTGTTAACATCAGATGCTTGGGAATTACTGATTCAAGAGCCACTGGACGAAGACTGGATTCTAGTGAATCCGAATCTGAATGAGAAGTTGGAAAACAAAGGGGGTGGTTAAAGGGGGGTAACCCTATTGGTTTTGGATATGGATTGTCTTTAAAATTACATAATAATATCAAATATCGCCCCCATTATGCTGCTTTGTGAAAAAAAGCGAGAGCATTTTCAGCGTAAATGTGAATAAATAGCCAAATTTGCAATCCAATACCTTGGTATACGTGAATTGCATTCTGGGTAGGCAAGCAACAACAACAATATCCGTTTGTATGACGAATTTAATGCTGACATGCTGTACAATCAATGCCCGGCCCGTATTGAACGGAAAATATTTGTTTTTTTCGTACCGTTTCAAAAAAAAAGGAAACAAAATATATTTCCCCTTGCAATATGTTCATTTCAAATGAATATAAAAAAAGTTTGGGTTAAAAATGGAGAGGAAAAAAACACATTCCGATACGGATTTTGAACCGGTACCTCTCGGTAGAAACAGCGCCGCGCTAACCGATTGAGCTAATCGACCCGCTGCCTCCATCATGGAAATTTTATAATTAAATACGGTGCACCGTCTAGACGCGTCTCCTCAGAGTCCTCAGCAGTTAGTGTGGTTCGCTTTTTTCACAGAATGTGTATGACGCGAAACCAAAGTAGCTGTTGAGGAGACTGATATTTCGTTCATAATTCTCTCCCAGAAATCCAAAGTATTTACCATTGTTTACAAACTGGTATACCTGTAAAGCCGCTGTGTTTCATGATTTCTCCGAAATACATCGACTTGGAGCGTCAAATTTCAGGATAGTAATGAGAAAAATAGTATCTATTATGTGATACCAAAACCTCATCAACAATGAAAAAAATCGGGGATGATGCTGTCGATCGGATTACTGGACCTTTAAGTGTACCATACAATGTATTTTTATGTTGAAATTGCAGCATTATCAGGCCACATGTCTTGAACTCTTGGAGGCAACCATATACATGTATAAGCCACACCTTTATATTAGCACAGAACTCATTAGTCAGAACTCTTGCCCCCCCGTTGGCCTCAGTAAAAACCCAAAATTACGAAAATGTCCACTTTTGCGGCAATTTTGCACAAAATTGGTTGATTTTGCCCCCAATGCCCCCCCACCCCCACCCCAAAAAAACATTCCTGGCGCTGCCATTGTTCAAACAATATCATGAATGAAGTCAATATTTTGATGCATTAATAATGCAAAGTGATGATTTTGTTAACTGCAAGCTAGTGACAGGCAATGTCAAGTACTAGTAGGTCTTCAGAAATTACACTACCGGTACCAACTAACAATTCTTACCACCAGATTCAGAACTGCCAGTACTTGATGACTCATCTTGTGATGATGGGATATGATCTCCGTCCATGGTTTCCTCAGGTGTTTATCTTCATTCAGACCTCTGTAATAATAAATTATAAATACGGTACTTTATTTGACAACGCTTAAATAGGATTAAAAATATAGGCCCTACACATACCAAAAACAATTTTTATTGAACCATAATAGTTAGGGGAAAAAGTTCACTTTGGTGACCACTCTCTGGCTAGTAAGGTTTGACGATTGATTCGACTTCTATGGACCATTTAGAAAAAAATAGCCACCATGTCCCTCGCGAAAATCCCGGCATTTTTCGCTAGAGGCCAAAATCCAAATGGCCGCCACCACCATTTTGAAAATTTAAGTTTTGAACCAGAGCACCTATAATCATGCACAAAGACACTTTTTGGGTATGTCGGTACAAGGATTCGATTCTGACATTAGTTTGACATTACGGCATCATTTTCACCCAGAAATCCAAGATGGTGGCGGCACCATCATGAAAAATTTAGTTTTGAACAAGAGGACCTTAAATGGGTGTACAAAGACACTTTTTTGGATAAATCGACCACAAGGATTTCAAAATTGACATGACTTTGACATTACGCCCTCATTATTACCCAGAAATCTAAGATTGTGGCCGCAGGAAAAAAAAAAAAAAAATAAGTTTTGAACCAAATTACCTAAAATCGTGTACAAAGACACTTTTTTCTGTAAGTCTACCCCAAGAAATCCGAATCTGACATTAATTTGGCGTTACAAAATAATTTTGACCAGAAATCACGATGGCCCCCATTTGGTATAGCGTAAATGTGATTTTTGAATGAGAGCAGAAGCATAAGTGTGTCATTTCCGCCTTATCTGGGGTTCATGTCCCTTATATGGGGTTTAAACTGCCTTATCTTGGGTTTACATCCCTTATCTAGGGATAAGGCGCCTTACCTGTGGTTTAGGCGGCTTTATCCTGGGTTTACGTTCCTTACCTGTGGCTAAGATGCCTTAACCTTAGCATATCGCAGTCTAAACCCAGATAAGGCATATAAACCCCAGATAATCTTGCCGTAGCAACCCCAGATAAAGCAGTCTAAACCCCAAATAAGGCGCCTTAATCCTAGATAAGGAACATAAACCCCAGAAAAGGCATTTAAACCCCACATAAGGTGCCATAACTCTAGATAAGGGTTGTTAACCCCAGATAAGGGTCGTAAACCTCAGATAAGGCATCTAAACCCAAGATAAGGCGCCTTAACCCCAGATAAGAGACGTAAACTCAGATATGGCAGTCTAAACCCCAGATAAGGCGCCGTCTGGGGTTTACTTCTCTTATATTAGGTTTATGTTCCTTATTTATGGTTAAGGCGCCTTATTTGGGGTTGGGACTGGTTTATCTGAGGTGTACGTCCCTTATCTGGGGTTACGGCGCCTTATCGGGGTTTAAACTGTCATATCTGAGTTTATGTCTCTTATCTGGGGTTAAGGCGCCTTATCTTGGGTTTAGATGTCTTATCTGAGGTTTACGACCCTTATCTGGGGTTAACGACCCGTATCTAGAGTTTAGGCACCTTATGTGGGGTTTAGATGCCTTATCTTAGGTTTATGTTCCTCATTTAGGGTTAAAACGCCTTATTTGGGGTTTGGACTGCTTTATCGGCGGTCTACGTCCCTTATCTGGGGTTACGGCGCATTATCTGGGGTTTATATGCCTTATCTGGGTTTAGACTGCGATATGCTAAGGTTAAGGCATCTTAGCCACAGGTAAGGAACGTAAACCCATGATAAGGCCGTCTAAACCACAGGTAAGGCGCCTTATCCCTAGATAAGGGATGTAAACCCAAGATAAGGCAGTTTAAACTCCGTATAAGGACATGAACCCCAGATAAGGCGGAAATGACACACTTATGCTTCTGCTCTCATTCAAAAATCACATTTACGCTCTACCAAATGGGGCCATCTTGGATTTCTGGGCAAAATTATTTTGTAACGTCAAATCAATGTCAGATTCGGATTTCTTGGGGTAAAATAAAAAAAAAAAATGTCTTTGTACACGATTTTAGGTAATCTGGTTCAAAACTTATTTTTTTCAAGATGGCGTCGGCCACCATCTTGGATTTCTGGGTAAATATGATGAGTTCGTAATGTCAAAGTAATGTCAAATTTGAAATCCTTGTGGTCGACTTATCCAAAAAAGTGTCTTTGTACACGATTTAAGGTCCTCTTGTTCAAAACTAAATTTTTCATGATGGTGCCGGCCACCATCTTGGATTTCTGGGTGAAAATGATGCCGTAATGTCAAACTAATGTCAGAATCGGACTCCTTGTACTCGACATACCCGAAAAAGTGTCTTTGTGCATGATTATAGGTGCTCTGGTTCAAAACTTAAATTTTCAAAATGGTGGTGGCGGCCATTTTGGATTTTTGCCTCTAGCGAAAAATGCCGGGATTTTCGCGAGGGACATGGTGGCTATTTTTTTCTAAATGGTCCATAGAAGTCGAATCAATCGTCAAACCTTACTAGCCAGAGAGTGGTCACCAAAGTGAACTTTTTCCCCTTTTAGAACTAATAAACAATAACACACAAATCACAAATCAGATTGAAGTTCTCACAAATATACACCAGATACAGATAATTTACTAATACAGTAGTGTGTAGGCCTACATAGCAGTGGTCATGCAGCATGCTACGGGGGGTATGAGGGGGAAAATGCCCCACAGACAGAAGCTCTTCCCCAATACCCCCCAAAAAAAAAATTGAAAAGAGTGATGAAAAGCCACTTTTTAGCCAAAATTAGGTGAAAAAGCCCCCCTCCCCGTCGGAGGCTCTTTCCCCCAGAAAAAAAATGTCTGGCGCCACCACTGGAACACAGCTGGGTCTGTTAATGGAATGGGTTTATGTCCCACCCCCACCAGCATAATTTAGAAAAGGGGCACAAAAACAGAAAAAGTTAAGTAACATATTGTTTTGGGAGACTGTGAGGGATCCCGGGGTGGCATTTAACACAAATACCATACGGGTATGTTCCCCCCGGAAAGACTCCCCTTTTTTTATTTTCGCAGCTCCGAAAGACCCCCTATATTTGACCAAAATAGAGCTCCAAAAGACCCTTGATTTTGATCATTTCAGCTCTAAAAGACCTCAAAAATTGCTCATTCCAACGGGTGACGGATCCTACTCTTGACTGTGTAATTTACTAATATTCTAACAATTCCCGGTACTAACGGTCTTATACTATAGGTATCCTAGGTGAATTCAAATTTGCCATCAAACTGCATCATTTTACATATCAAATTAAAGCCCTTGAGTAAAGAAAGCCAAAACTGAAAACATTTTTGTCATAGCACTTTCCGTAACAAAGTTACATCTTGTCAAAGATTGACTTTCATCAAAAAGATTCTGCTTGCAAAATTCCCCAAAACGGCTTTTAGGGGTGTTTCTATATCTTAATCGCATGGCGATAGCAGCTTTTTAATGGAACTGCTATCAAAGTCACTCTAAAATTCCATGTGCGACTTGATTATCACCATAAAAAATCATATATTTGGGTCAAGTGAAGTATAGAAAACATATTTATGTAGGTTTCCTTCACCAACCTATTCTCGAAAAAAATTCAAATTTCTATGTAAATATGCATTGTGTTTATGCCCGGTCTCGGCGAATTTATGACTAGTAAATGTGTTAACTAAGGTTTGCCTGGGATACCTATATACTAGTTATACGTTGTCCAGAGCATGAGAAAATAAAGTTTCTTGTAGTAGTACTACACATCCAACTTCTCAATTGGTGATACACCAGTGTACAACCAGGTGGTATGGTACTCTGCAATGGTGGTACACCATAATTGAGAATCTGGATGTGTACCCGGTAGCCGGGCCCGGTAGTAGTAGTAGAGGTAAGCTTAAATACTAAAATAGCGGGCATTAATGACCCTGGCTTGATCATCTCGCTTTAAACCAAGTAAAACCTTTTAAAAGTAGTTCCTTACTTACTCGTCTTCCTTTCAAGAAAAAGTGTTCAACATGATGACCAAATAGCCCGGGCCAAATAGACAGTTCTGTTCAATCTTGTTTCAATCTACTTGACCACAATGAACTGCACTGATTTGCTGCAGGCCTAAATTTGGGGAAGCACCAAGCACTTTTCGGCACCACCACCACCACCACATAGAGCAGGTTATTAATATTAATGAAGTGACGTCATGCACCATGTTCCGTACTGCGCTAAAAAAAACAAAAAAAGTATCCTTACACTTGGAAAAATAATCACAATTTCAAAACAGAACCATATTGGGGTAAATTTGTATTTTTAATAGATGCACTATCTAATCCTGCACATTATGACACCACATTGAATCCAATGTGACCTCAAGAAATAAAGTTACATGCACGAAGATCAAAAGTTATTGACAAACTGGCCGGCTGGCCTATACAAGGCGCAAAAAGATTCCAACAGGCGCAACAAAGAGACAACACAGTTTCTTCAATGAAGTTTTATTTAAAGCAGCAGTTTTTATTTCAGTTTTTACTTCTCTGTACTTTTCATAACTGAGTCATTTCAGGGACCGTTCACAAACACTTGTAAGGGGGGGGGGGGTGATGCAAAAAGGGGGCTGAAAAATGTTGACCCTCTTAAGGGGGGCCCTGAAAAAAATGACCACAAATTTTCCTGGAAAAATTGAGTTTAGGCCTATATGCTTTTCTATGGGGTTGACCCATAATTTTCATGTCAAAAAGGGGGGGCTGAAATATTTGAGGTCTGTAAAGGGGCCCCGAAAAATTTGTGCGATGAATTTTTTTGCATCAGCCCCCCCTTACAAGTGTATCTGAACGGTCCCTTACAGTGTCAGTTATTTTGTTTCAGTTTTCTTTTGTTCCTTTTGTTTTAATCATGTTAATTAAAGGCACGAAGCACCACTAAACCAGATGTCTAGTCCGTGGAGTTTTGAATAGGCCAGTTTGTTACTTGCGTCTAGGCCTATATCGAAATGCTTGTAACTTTGCTTCTTGAAGTCACATTGGATTCAATGGGCCCGGGGGCCATTCACATAAATGGTCTGTACGCATGCGTGACCAAAACACAAGTAAAAAAGGGGTGTTTTTTTTAGGGAAGGCAAGTTACGGGCCTGACGCACGGTCTAAAAAACACTGATTTTCAAGAATAAGGGTAGTTTTCTGAAACTGAACAACTTGTTTATACCTTTTCAAATTTTTGGTAATTACGAGTCTAAGAACCGGGTCTAAAAAGGGTACCTATTTTTCATTTTACTAGCCAAAAATTCATTTAGGAGGTAAATTCTACTAAATAACCTTAAAAAGGGGCTAAATTTGCTGGTAGGGTAACTCGTTTGGGGGTGTTTAAAAAAAAAATTGGTCAAGCATAAGCGTACACTTATCTTACATGAGTGGCTCCCAATAAGCCAAATCGCTATTGTAACTTCCGGTTTTTTTAGGACACTTTGCCCTTTGACCTATCTGGAAAATTCGGGTTTTGTGCGTACAAAATATAATTTAAAACTTGTTACTAGAATAAAACAAACTTAAAAAACATTATTATTAAATGAATTAATTATTTAAATATTTTTAATGATAACATTATGACAATAATAAATAAATTATTAATAATTACAGCAATTTTCCCGATAGGTCAAAGGACAAAGTGTCCTAAAACTGCAAAAACTGTCCCACAATGCATTGCAAACTTCCAATGCCGATTGGGCTTATTGGGGTGTCATAATGTGCCAGATTAGAATAGTGCAGGCTATTAAATAAATAAATTTACCTATTGGTAGGCCCTACGTTAGTTTTAAAATTAGGATTTGTCTATACTTTTGCGGCTCAGTATAGTAGGCTACATGTTATTGTAACGGAACGGTATTGAAATAAATTTATAGGGATACGTTTTTGATTTTAAAAAGAAACAATGGGTGGTGCAATAATTATGTGTACCCCGGGGTGGTGAATTGTAGGGGGGGCAAAGATTTTTGGCAGGCAAAAAGCGGGCAGGTCGAAAGGGGGGTCAAGCGATTTTGGCAAGTCGAAAGGGGGGGGGCAAGCGATTTTTGGCACAGATATTTTGGGCACCATTTCTATATTACGCCCTAAAATTTAAAAAGATTAGGAACACGTTGAAATAGGGCCTATGCCAAATTTCCTGCTAAATATTCCATTGTTTTTACCACAACGAACAAAGCTGAACAATACAAAGTTAAAATCACTGATAATGAAGAAGAAGAAATAATAATTATAATAATAATACTCTTTTGTTTATTCTTGTTTTTCAATGATTAGGCCGTATAAAATTAATGTTTTGGTTCTCGTCCCTCCTCCTCAATTTCTGGGATTTGTCAGATTTTTTTTTTTAAAGATTTTTTAATGATTTTAGACTTTGGAATGATTTATGAATTTTTCATACATATAAATAAGTTTATTAGAGAACAAGGACCACTTCCAAGTCTTTTTGTGGTACTCTAGGGGGTTTATACCTCAGAATCTCACATTTGAAAAAAAAAAAAAAGTGCCTCATCGTTTCCTCGAGCACTGTTGGAAAAGACCGAAAACTACAGACAATGCTGATTTTACACTGAAAAAAACACAAACAAAAAAACCTCCCTCCCTCATCAATTCAACATCCTCTGGACGAGAACCAAAATATTAATTTTATACGGCCTTAATAACAATGACTGAATGATTAAAGTAGACCTAGTGGTAATAATAATTTGAATAATACAATGTATATGGAAAATGCGAATTGACATTCAAGCATGGCATTTCGTCGTAACAGACAAAACACTACGTCCTTGGAGTTGGTAAATTATACGTCACTTGCATAATTATTCATAGATACTAGTACCTTGAACGGCTGAAATACATGGATTACCGAAATTGTGGGGTAATTCCTGATTCCCAACTTTGTAACCAGACAATGCAGAGGGAGGTATGAATATTTAATTATGTGACGTTATTACGAGACATTAGGTTGTACACGCACCACGCGTATGGATGGCCGCAACCGTCATAATGCCCCTGTCATAGAGTCCATGCCGCGGCTTGCCATGCCGCTAGGTGTCAAATGTTCAAAAGGCTCCGATTCAATCGTAATTTGTCTCAAATTACTGCTCTCGGCAAATGGAATAGGAAAATAACTTGTGTTGGAAATTTAGAACCTATAGGAATCTGATGAATTCATGGTCATAGGTTAACCTGTACATATTTTTGTTGGACTTTGGCTGAAATATTTGAATGAGATAATCACTGCACTAAGCACCCTAGTGCATTATGATCTTAACTTTTCTCCTAGCAATAAGAGGAATAATTAAGTATTTTACTACATGATAGAACAAATTTTAACTTGAATTTTGGTCCAATTATGACAAAAGTTATGTATATTTGCCCCTATAATATACATAACGTTTGTTACCAATGTTATTTTGCGAAAATGCAAAATGCAAAATTAGTCACAAAAGTATTCACAAAATTTATCAGGGGGTGTAGTACCACCTTAAGACAAAATGCCAATTTAAATATCACTAGGCCTATGTAACATTATAGCTCATTATGTACCTTTTTCCTTGGGCGAGACTACCATTAGCATGTTGTGGGGAGTTTCGCCATTCATCCTGCACAAGGAAACTACTTTAGGCAGCACTATTTCATGCCGATATGCCCTACCCATTTATCCCTGGTTTGAGAGAAAACAATTGGGTATAATTGTCTAGGTGCACGACATAATAGCACCACCACCGGGGCTCGAACCCGTAACCCTCCGATTATGAGTTGCAGGCTGTACCGCCACTCTGCCCTTGTAGAAAACCGAGGTAGGCCTAAAATCACTGAGTGCATCGAAGTCAAAGAACCCTCACTGGCAGTGTAGTAAACAAACAATAGCTAACAACAGCAAAAGAACAGCACACAGCCTAGCTATTGACCCATAACGAAAATGCGATCACCTGACGTAGCCTATACATGTACTACCAAAAGGAAATAAAAGAACTGGGTAAAAATGCGATCACCTGTCCTATTATACTACGATATGGAAATTAAAGAACTGAGTAAATATATTCAAATAATAATTCAATTGGAATCATTAAACTAATCAACTGGACTCACTTTTTATCCTGAAAGGCTACACTATCAAAAACGTAATCGGGTAAACGTTTACTGGTACCATACCATAACATGACCTGTGCTTAAACCCTGATAGTACAACTCAACTATGGCCGCTGGTAAGTTGGATTATATGATATACATAACAAACCTGTGAAGTTAAAGGCCCATTCGGTGATTTGCTCATCCGGATGATCGGAAAAATCATCAAAATTCAGATTTTGGTACCTTTTGTCATTGTCATAGATGTGCTAACATATATTGCTAGTGGTTCAGCCAAAAGCTATGTAGGCCTATTTAAGACAAAATACATGAAATAAGACATTTTACACGAATATGTAATTTATATACTGACAGTGAGTATATAAACTAGCTACATTTGAATTTGTATTTGAATGGGGCTTCAACTTCATCAATACTCCCGTTTTCTTCGTTTTTTTGCCAAATTTTTCATTTCAAAAATACGAAGTGGCAGTTTGAATGGCTCATCCTTCAGTTTTAAGCAATTTATAAATATTTTAATATTTTTACACTTGCGCTGAGATCACTGAATGGGTCTGGTTCTTAACGTAAAAGTGCAACCACGCAAAAGTAAGGAAGCTTAAGTTAAGTGTTATTTCCAAATATCATGTAACTCAAGTTCAAGTAAAATTTTATATGTATCCAATTATCATACAATCATAAAATACATGAACATAATATCTATGAATAACAACAAATAAAACAGAGGATGAAAAATAACAAGGAGGCCAAAAAATGGCCTGGATGAGGACGCGAGTTCCAGTGCCATCGGCTTAAAATTACAACAAAAAAAAAACAAAAAAAACAAAAAAAAACAATCAAATACTATTATTGCAATATGCAGGTGCAATAAATTAGGGTGCTGACAATATTACTTCCAAATATCAACCTTAGAATGACCCAATCTCTAACGATAAAAGAAAAGTTGATGTAGTGAAGCTTTACCTAATATTACAAAGATGGAAAGATTTTATGTGCAGACTGTTACGAGTCGTACTGACTCAAGGCCAAAATTACCTTTTACCCAAATTCACACGAATGCACAACACAAATACACTGTTTGATTAAGCTAACAAAATCTAAGTCTTTAATTGAAAGTCGTATATGATTGGTACAATATATGACAACAAATGCACATATAAAATAATCACACAATCACAATGATTAATTTAACTTATTGGTACTTAGCCAGCATTCTTCTTCTTGAAGATAATGGAGTTCTTGCAATGTAAATAACCTTAATCACTTGTCCTGCGAAAATCAGCGAAGTCCATTGTACACTGTACATTGCGTTTATAAATATCCTTGTGTATAAAATCCTCACACAAATCTCCTTGCGCTGCTTTCTCCAAAATTAACTCCTTGCACTGCTTCACACAATATCTTCAGGAAGCAAGACTGCGATGCAGTTGTCCCCACTTGTATTGACAGTTGCGTTGAATCAAAAACCATATATCATCATATTTAGATAATCTATGCATGAACCAGACTTCAGCGAGTCGACAGAAGAATATATATTCCTTTCTTGGAAGAAGTACGTTCTTTGACGTATTCTAGATCTTCTCCGACAACACTGGCAGGTAGTAGTGCATTGACTACTTAAATTAATTCTGGTTCGCAATTTCCTTTCTTTGAAGGAATTGGACTGTAAGCATATTAGCTAGCCCAGATCAACACTATGAACTGTGAATAATTGTGTTTATATTCTCTTATATATCAAGCACTGGGAAATCCCAAGTATTAATAGCCAAATGTGATCTTGGGAATTCCCAAGCCTTAATTATAACATTAACCTTTCTCATTACATCACTTCCTTAGGGGAATTCCATGACATCATTTTCACTTTACAATCTCAGGGGACTTTCCAATTGTGCATCACACTGAAAAGGGGAAGTCCCAGCTATTCATTCAATTTGTTTTTGATCAAGTTGATGCAAGAAAGGGGAATCCCTAAAATGTCTCATCAAATAGATTCTAATTGTAAACAAAGATAAATCATCCAATTAAACTACTCAGGGCACATCACAAGACTTAATAAATCATATTTCTCAAATAGATATTTCTTAAGGGCTTGGTGACCCACCTTTGCACAGTATTTTTGTGGGACCTGAGATCACATCAGACACACCAAATTACATGCTGAATACAAGGAATGTCCTTCTGATCAGTTATTCTTTCATTATCAACCAATTTCAATAAATGAGGTCTTTAATCAGACCTTAAAGGGTACCGTTGCTGCCTGCTTGTTTTAATTACTTTGTCTTTGTTTCGAATATACAGGGGTGAACATAATTAACTGGTACCTTAATTCTTTTGGGGTCTGTGTTACATATATTCAATTATGGAGAGGCTAGTGCATGAAGGCCATTTTGGCAAGAGCTACCCTAGCTATAGATATTTGACAATTTCTGCATTCACCTATATAGCAGTCCGGAATGGCAACAATTGCAGACAGGATCTTGACTCGATGTGTAACGTACAAATACTGCCACTGTAACTTAAGATATTAGAAATACAGGAAGTGTTGGTAAAAAATAGCGGTGTACATCAGGGCACCCAACGAAATTTCCTGGCAAATAACTGCTCCTCAGCTACTCTCTACCTGGCTGGAACTTTGTTCTTGAGAACATGAATTCCTGGCTTACAATGTAGCCAATTAAAATTTAAAAGGTCACCATCTTTCATGATGATCGACCGATATTAAATGTTACAATAAAAAGGAATGAAAAAAAAAATCGGAAATTTCCGAGTATCTCAACTTTTCTCTAGATTTATTTGACTGCCTTTGAGCAAACATCCTTAGGGAAGGAAAACTGCATTCCACATTGATTTTAAATCTACGCAAGCATAATTTTTCGGCCTTATCTGAAACCAGCACGATAAACTAAAATCTAGATAACAAGCACGTTAAGGTTAGCAACTATTTTCAACTGTTGCGATATGGTAGTTCACAACATCTTGCAATTTTGGCATACTGTCGTATGACGAAAAATGCCGTTTTGAGAAAATCACATTTAAAGTTTTTACAATTTTTGAAGACCCATTGGAGAGCACCAAAGTAAAATATGTTTATTATTATCAAAGAATATAATCAATAATATATTTTGTCTTTGTTCTCAACTTTAATACAAACTTTTTATTCATTCACTAATTAGAAGTAATTGATCTGCAAACTCACACGGCAGTATGCCAAAATATGCACAATTTTTGCCAACCTATGTAAAAATATATGATACGCCATGTGATACGACAGTATGCCAAAACAATAGGAAACTGCAGTTACACTATGGCGACGTATCATGATACGACTATGATACGACTGTATGCCAAAACACAGAATGAAGAATTAGGGGGGTGTTACATAATTAGTACCATATCTCATTAACTAATTACATTTAGGTCTCAAAACTTTGTGATATAGAGTTTCATTCATAGATTTTGAAAGTTTATATAACTCATTTTGCTCAAAATTCGTCATACGACACTATGCCAAAACAGAGACGATTAATGGTAGTGAGATTTGGCAAATATTTCATTGATCATTCATAGTGAGTGTGTATAGAAGAATTTAAATATCACAGATATACTTTTGTATACTAGTAGGCCTTATCCTGTGGTTCTTGTGTTAGGGACCGTTCACAAACACTTGTTGGGGTTGGGGCCGGATACAAACTAATTTCATCACGAAAATTGTTCGCCCCACCCCTCCTTTCAGATCTCAAAAATTTCAGGGCTCCCCTTTTTTTGACATGAACTTTATGGGTCAACCCCACAGAAAAGCATATAAACTCAATTTTCCCAGGACATAACTCATTAACAACAATAAGCCAAGCAAGTTTTCAAAGTATATGCCTATGATTTGTAGAATGAACTTTTGCATGGAACGGTCCCTTCGTTTTAATATTAATTCTAAGGGGAAAGTGCTGGTTGAATGAATTACTTGATAAAAAAAACCTATTGATGGAATTCGGGAGATCTATCAAGAAATCCTAAATTAAAGTTTAGAAGGATCACGTTTTTACGGCATAAATACTCAAAACCAAAAAGAAAATTCGCTTTACAATAAGTTGACACAAATAATAACGAAGAGTTTTGGTCACTGACTCAACGCTAGCATGGCTAGAATCCGAAGTTTACCGTTTTCTAAAATCCATTTCCGTGTTTTTTTTTCTTCAAATTTTCAAAGTCCAGCCGGAAAACTTAATACCATGTGAACTCATTTTAATCTGAAAATAATGTTATTGGGTGTTCGCATGCAAAATGTAGGTGTTAAAACCGTAAAATATGGACTTATTTTGAACAAAAATCGTTTCACAAAATCTTAAAACAAATTGTTGAAAATACAACTTTTATGATTAAAAAAAAATTGCTTCACCAAGGAGTAAAAAAAAAATTGCCTCGCCGCCGAGGAGTTGAAAAAAAAATTGCTTCACCAAGGTCCTAATTTTTTCCTTCACCTATGTGCTAAAAATTGTCCCGATCCCAACTACCCAATTACCCAGCCCCACCCCACCCCCACTATATCTAATGGTGCGTCTCTTAACAACGATAATTCGTTGCTATAATTTGTTTAATGGTCATTTCGCTATAAATACGGTGGCGCTATTAATATAACATGGCTATCATAGCTGGTTGAAAGAATTGGCATAGTTATCATAGCTAGTTGATTTTTGTTACTTGTCCTTCCTGTCTGTCAAAAACATGCACATAATTGGCTTTCTGGCTGTCAAATGAGTATTTCCGATCGGTCCTAGCTGGGAAATGCAATAATTTTGACTTATTCTAGCTAGCTCTGAGGAGCAGTTAATGCTTTGTTTTACTATATCGGAAAATCTCGTTGGGTGCCCCTGTGTACATGATGAGTGACGGCACATAATATTGCACCTGATTTGTTTATCCACTAACTGCGTGATAGACTAATTGTGTTATACACGTAGGCTACGTTGTGTGTATGCACACATCATGTACACCGCTATTTTTACCAACACTTGCTGTATTTCTAATATCATAAATTATATTAACAACAAAAGTGTTGTTCATTCCTCATACACTCCACAGTATGATGCACTCAGACTTCAGGCAGCAATTTTTATTATCATTAGGCATAGTATTACCCATGAACTTACAATATTTATAATATGTCAATTACTGGCAGACTCTATATCATTTTGTAGATTCATGCAGCCATTGGTAACCATTGGATTCAGGGGTGTAGATTTCAAGAATTTCACTATTCTTTCTCAAACAAACAATATATTGTTTTTGTATATTATGTAACACTAAAGATAACTAAGCCTGGCACACAGTAGAAATTATATCCTTATTATCTATTTGTTTTGTAGAAGGTTACAAAACTTTCCGCAATGACGCCCCGTCCATTCCACCAGGACCTCCTCCTTCATACTCGTCGATACCATCTTCCTACCAAGGACAAACGATTCAACATTCAGCGCCTACCCATCGGCTAAGAGCTGGCCGAGTGCAAGCAGAGTTAAGTATTGTATAGTATTAAGTGGTGAATAGATTCTAATGTGTATCTTAGCACTCGGTAGCACAACCTAGATTAAGTGCTATATTAAGTGACAACGCCATCTGTTGTTTTTCAGTATATTTAAGGTTACCGACATTAAGGTTACTCTTGCTTTCTATATTTAAGGTTACCCACATCTTGTTTTTGCTTTCTTGCCCCGCGGGGCCCTTATCTTGGGATTCCTATTGGGCCCTTATATTGGGGTCCCACTTGGAGTGTTTAGTCGTCGTATGGGAGTCTCCGGCCTCGGGCATGCCGGCCACGCGACCTTGATGTTTTTATTTGATACTGGGGCCCAGCTCGAGGCCAGAAACTTTAAGCTTGTTTGCTATTGTTTTGGAGCAACATTGTTTCTTTGTAAGCCTGCGGCGCAACCTTGAACAATATTGTCTTTGAGCAATATTGTCTTTGAGCTAACGCCCCGTAGCCACCCCAACCAGACGCGTAGTAAATCATCATTGAGGCTTAGTGAAACGGGCCGCACCTGATGTATCTATGTTTTGTATTTTGGAACCTTCTCAAACAAAAAAGTAGTTGATGAACTATTGATTTATTGATCGATTGATAGATTGATTAATTAATCATCTCAAAATGAATTAGTAATCAAATTATTTTAATTACTGGTTAAAACTTAACATACCATAGTCAATGAGCTAAACCATTAAAACTGGGGTGGGTTTTTACCCGGGGGACAAATCTGCACTAATACCAGAAATAATTCACATCAAGGGGAATACCAAAATGTGCGATAACAATTCTGCAGAAGTAGAATTTGGCGAAGTAGCATTTGAAAGGAAGGTAAATTGAGTTATTGTCCAAGGCATACTCAGGCAATTTGACCGCTAGCTTGAAACAATTTCACCAAAAGGTTAATTCAAATTATAAATTACTTGGCATAAGACATTCTAGACGTGCCGTACTCGTTCTGGAATATAAACGGCTTTCGTGTTTGGTAGCTGGTGCATGTTTAGTTTTCTTCCCACTTGGCATTGTCGCGTGCATCAAGTTACAAGAGGTATATTTTCCCTAAATAGAAACAGTATGGGGGTTCAAAATTTTTATTGTCTGAATCAATATATTATTGAAAAATAACACTTTAATGTTTTGCAAAAGTTCATTCTACAAATCATATACTTTGAAAATTTGCTTAATTTATTGTTGTTAATGAGTTATGTACATTTTACAAAAGTGTTGTTGTTTCAGTCCTCTTTACAACATAACTCAAGAACCACAGGACCTATAAAAGAATTTCTGTGATATTTGAATTCTTCTACACGCTCGCAAGGAAATGAGCAATGCAATTTTTGCCGAAGCTCACTACCATTTGCAAGATGTTGTGAACTACCAAATCGCAACACTTTAAAATAGTATATTACCTTAAATTGCAAAACATTTGGTAAACATAATTGTACGCACATTTTGAAGATTAGGAAAATTCCAAACATGTGAAAAGAGCACACATTTGGCTACCCACCCAAAGTTGTTCTTTTCCAAAATCATTTTTCAACATCCAACCTCATACAGGTTATATATAGACAATGATGTTGAACACATTGACTATTGATGAATTGAAAGATGGCATTAAATTAAGGCTACAAGGTGTATTGTTGGTCGAAGCAGTAAAAAAAAATCGATTTTCATTATCCAATATATTATTAAAAATAATACTTTGATGTTTTGCATTCTACAAATCATATACTTTGAAAACGTGCTTGATTTATTGTTGTTAATGAGTTTTGTACGTTTTACAAAAGTGTTGATTTTTCAGTCCTCTTTACAATATAACTCAAGAACCACAGGACCTACAAAAGTATATCTGTGATATTTGAATTCTTCTACACACTCGTTATGAAATGATCAATTCAATTTTTGCCAAAGCTCACTACCATTCGCAAGATACTGTGAACTACCAAATCGTTTAATATAGTTGCTAACCTTAAAATTCAGATGAAGAATATCTGACAAATGAAGATAATTTATTGTCTAATTTAAGATGACGAACATACACTCTAAAAATCATTTTACTAATGACGAAGAGCCGACACTTTTCATGTGTTCAGTTGAAATGCAAAGAGCAAAAAACAAAACAGACTTTCATTGGCTAACTGTGAGATTTGATTAATGAAAAGATACCAATGATTTTGCTCTCTTTAATTTCTCCAGTGAAATTTATTTAGAAAAGTTAAAAATGACAAGTAAATTTAACAAAAACTCAGTCATCATTATGAATTGAAAAATTGAACTCAGAGGTTGGACATTGGTAAGAAGAAGTTTTTCGACAACTTACTAGAAACAAGAAAATTGATAGCAAAATGTTTCCCTCTTATCAGAAGTCGCTACTTTTTACAAAAGCATGCCCATGTTAATTCTTTTAGCATCGGTTTTAGGGTAATTTTTCTTTAACATTCTCAGGTAGGCCTATAGCTGGTAAATAAAGTGCGTTGTGAGTGACGCGTTAATAATTATAATTGTCATTATAATATTCAGAGTAAAATACAGACTTGACATTTAATATGGAATATTTTTTCGCAAAATTCCAAGACTGGTCTGAAAGGGGTCTGCATAAACCGCTAAATATTTATTGTGGTGTGAACGGAGATAGTACAAAATAATTATTTGATAGAAAAAGTGCTTTTCACATTATGGTGTTCATGATGCAGCGAATTTGTCTAAAATAGCGGATTTAGGGAAGCTGAATTTGAGCAGCTGTGGGGGGGGGGCACAATTTCGGTCTTCATGCAAAATTGTTCTGTTATTATCAAATTTATAGAGGTTTGAGGTGATATTTCCGAACTTCGTCAGCAATTGGCATTCATCACAGTTGAAATACACTATCCCAGCAAATACAATATGTTTTTAAAAAGTTATATTTTGGCTTTTGGTTTAGGTAAAAACGTTTTAAATAACATTAAAATGTCGGGTTATATAAAGGTCATGATAACGTTTTAAAACGTTTTGTATGAAAACAAACTAACTACAACAATATTTTTAAATGTTTTCAAAAAATGTTATTGTAAACTACTTTTGCAAAAAATTTTGCCAAATATTTTGTCAATACTTAAATAACATTATGTTAAAATATTTGAACCCAGCAAACACAGAAATGTTCTTAAAATGTGTTTTGTAAACATTTTACTAACATTTAAATGTCGGGTTATATAAAGGTCATAAAACGTTTTTAAAACGTTATTGCAAATATTTTGGGAAAACACTTTTCACAAAATATTTTTTCAACCCCCAAAAAACGTTTAAAACGTTTTTATACCCTTTATACAACCCGACATTTAAACGTTTTCTGTAAAACATTTTTGTTTGCTGAGCAGTAGATTATCAAAAAATGTTTTTTAATGTTTTTCTCTTAATATACCCTTTATATAACCCGACATTTAAACGTTTTCTGACCGTGACCTTTTATAACCTTTTGCGAATGATGTCGAAAACGTTTTGTGTTTGTTGGGATGTATCAATTTTGTGAACATGGGGGGGGGGCTTACAATATGGCCCTTAAGTGCAGGGGCTATTTTAACGTGCCTCACTGTCACGTACGTGACGAGATAAAATATTCGTGCAGTGACAATTAACCATCCGTGTAGATATGCTTTAATAGTAGACAATGGTAGAGCCTTTCTTACGGTCACATTCAGGTAAAAATGTCAATTTTTTATTTTTGAAACGCGATCTACTTCATCAACACTTTTATCTCATTGCACGAACGTGACGGTTAGGCACGTTAAAATAGCCTCTGCTTAAGTGGTACGTACTCAGAGAGTTTGAATCCCCCCCTGGGGTCAAATGTTATAAACTTACGATGCAAAAACAACTGCGCGGATTCCTTGTTTTCCAATGAACTCACACTGTTTCTTTGAGTACAGGAAGTTCATAACATTTGGCCCCGGGGGGCCATTCAAACTTTCTGAGTTTGTACATGTACCACTTGTAAAGCCATATTTTTAAGAGCTCCGCCCACTTTCAAAACTGGTAGATTACAAGTACATTTCAGTTCTGATGAACACTTATTGGTATTTAGGTTCAGTAAATATCAATTTAAACCTCAATAGATTTGATAATATCAGAATAATGTTGCTCAAATTCAGAAATTTTACCCCCACAAAAATCCAATTCAGTCTCCTTAAATCCACCATTTTAGGCTAATTCACTACATTATGACCGCCATAAATGTAAACTAACGGAAAACGCTTTTTCTGCCAAAAAATATTTTACACCATCTCCCGACAAAATATTCCATACTAAATGTCAAGTCTGTATTTTACTCTGAATATAATGACAATTACAATTATTAACGCGTCACTCACAACGCACTTTATTTACCAGCTACAGGCCTACCTGAGAGTGATAAAGAAAAATTACCCTAAAACCGATGCTAAAAGAATTAACACGGACATGCATTTGTAAAAAGTAAAAAAAAAAAGCATTATTCAAAATAATATCATTATTTACTATAACTTTTGATGACATTGTTGTTCTCATTATTTACATCGTAGTTTGAGGGTCGAATGGAAGAAGGCGATCTTGATGGCGCTGAAAGCGCAGGAAGAGCAGCCAGAATATACAGTTACATAGCCAGCTTTGTATTTTGCGTTATCGGCGTGATTGTCATCGTGGTTTTCGGACATTTTTGATTATTGGTGTTTACATTGGTCAAAGGAGCCGCTATTCATCTTGTGTAAATTCTTGTAAAAAATAGGAAAAGGACGCATATTGTTCCAATAAAGAGGAAATGGCCTTGATAGTGTCCTTAAGCGATACGTTATTATGAAACTGATAGTACCCGGCCAAAATAATGCACACCAAGACGATTTTCATCTTTTTCTTCCACGACTGCATTGGAGCAGAACATATCTGTACTTTGATTATGGAATAAGAGGAATATTTAGCTATTAATATTATCCTAGTCATTAGTCATAGTTCATTGAATTTATAACCGTATGATAAAACAGGCAAAATCAGCAACTTTAAAATTTTAAAAGAATTGGACATTGCCCATTCTAATGACGCTAGTATATGGACAATATAAGTGTGCTTTTTCATTTAATGACATAAAAATTGAAAAATATTATAAGGAACACCTGAGGTTTTGACTTTTAAAACCTCCATTTTGGTCAAAAAATGTCCTTGGATAGGTAGTTTCCTTTCACCAAATTTACCACATTCGCCTTGCTATAACATTGAATTGCGGTATCTATTGACCTAATGACGAAAAACGTTTTAGGGGCAAGTGTTAGCTTTCGTTTAATATAAAAAAAAAAAAATTCTTGAGGTTTCGACAAAAATCAATCACAGAGGCCCATGTTCCAGCTAGAAACTCCACAGCTCGTATGCACTCAACCGTGTAGTGTAATCAAAGACTGTATAGAGACAATTCACTGCTTGCTTGGAAGCTCTTAGACGAAAATGTGTGCGCGGGTGTATCGAAGTGGAAACTGTGCATAGATGGTTTATAAGAGAATCGTTTTTGTATAGAAACCTTTCCATATGCAGTCGCATTCAACCACTGCCGGGCGAAAGCCTCCGCAATAAAGATTCCTGTCATTTACTTTGACATCCCTCCACCTGACGTTCTGTCCGCCATGATATCTTGGACCTGTTCCGAATTTTGATGTGCCATAGGCTTTGTGGTCATTACGATCAGTGTTTCGTAACAAAGAAAGCGTGATCAAGTACGTGCACTGCGACAGCGAATAATATTCCGATTTCCTTTTTACCTAGATGGGTGGGGGGGTCATTATAGCTAGGAATAAAATCAATCATCTCAATATACAACAATGTGCTTGAGGAATGTGGTCTTCTTGTAACTGAGTTTTCTATTCTATACAGACATTGAAACACTCAACGTTCAACAATAGGGTTTAGCCACACCACTCCACGCCATACATAAATTCTGCCAGTCACATTTCCCCAATATGAAATTTTTTTAAAGTAAAATTTTAATTTTAATTTTTCTTCATTCAAGTTTGGCGGAGGCAGGGTTCGAACTCACGACGGCGGACTGCTTTGGACACACTATGATTATGAACCCAGCGCCTTAGACCACTCGCCCACTTGTCTTGTTGGAATTCATTTGAAACTTATAATTTTGAAGATATAATCGCAACTTCAATATAGGCCTACCACGTGACAAGCAAAGGCAGAAAACGTACCATATTTTGGAATTTTATTTCAAATAAAAACATTTATGTGTATTATTAGCGCTCAATTGCTGTTAACTGCGTGTTTTATACAAAAAAATCCAACGATAAGCATGATAACTGGGCGTCTATATGGACAATACATTATATCGATTTTGACACGTGCTTGTGTCTCAGTACATTTCCATGGTCAGTAAAATACTATAGCGAAAACCTACCATTTTCTTGTATACACGTTCGATGTTTTGATCAAGTATGTGAATATTCGACATTAGACCCAAATTTTTTTTCAGGAAATAAAAGATTAGATTACCATAAAAACGAAACAGTAATCTTTTGCCGGGTCTAATGTTATTTATACATATAATTTTCAACGTTTTTCTATCCTTATTCTTGCTCAATTAAAAAAATATTTTGGCGTATATAAAATTGAAATAAAATTCTCTACCTCATAAACGACATCAAATGTGCCACAATTGGGTATCACGAATCGTTATATATGATGTGCAGTTAATATTCATATTTTCTTTTATACAGAGGATGCTTCAGTTTTGACAGGAAAAATATTTTCTTGAAAACCCTCTCACTCGGTTAGTTTAAAAAGGTAACCACGCTTCCCTAGAATGTGCAATAAATTAGCATTAAAATTTTTCTTATTCTAACAGCAAGCGTTTCTAGAATGTATTATGGCGAAATGTGGTGTAGGGTTTAGCCTGGATATTTTGAATGACAGCTCATAGCTGAAATAATTACACCGCTGAGCTCTTATCGATTGGTTTTTAGCCAATCATTGCTTTTTAACCAATCGATCACCGAGCGCGGATGTAAGTTCAGCTTATTTTGTAATAGCATCTACTCTCAGCAGCCGGTGGGCAGCTTAAAAAGACACGTGCTTTGATGCAATTTCTATTGGTCGTTTACTGCCTGTTAAAAATAATTCTTTACCTAGTTCCGACATATTATCATAATCTGAAAATTACAATAATGTCGGACCAACAGAAAATCACCCCGTTTTACTACAAATAGGGTGAATATGACAGTTTGCTCATAGATGTAAGTTGGAACATGTGTAAGTATTAAAAATAGGCCAAACAAATCTAAAAAATAAAGGTATATTCTGAAAAAATTAAGGCTATAAGACAAAATGCTAATTCAAATATCACTACGCATGTAACTTATGTCGTTTGGGTGAGACTCCCATTGGCCATTCATCCCGCACAACGAGACTACTTTAGGCAGCACCATATGGAAAGGTTTCTATAGACGAATCCAACGAGCCAAGTCATGGTCAGGATTTGGTCGGGCTATCTTTGGGTCCCCGCAACACCAAAAAGCCGCTTAAAATCGATGTTAGATTCTTTTGTGTTGTAAACTGTCATCATTCTTTTGTCTACGTGTAACACGGGTGATAGAATGCAGTTTAAAATACCCTCCAAGGCCGCATTATTTCACATTTTAGGTGAGATTGAGCCGACGGGGACCCAACTTTGGCAGCCATTGAGGTATAGGAATGCGTGAAATTGGATTCGTCTATACAAAAACGATTCTCTTATAAACCATCATGCGCATAGTTTCCACCTCGATACACCTGAGCACACATTTTCGTCCAAGAGCTTCAAAGCAGAGAATAACAAGCAGTAAATGTCTCCACCACAGTCTTTGATTACACTACACGGTTGAGTGCATCGCAATGTGAGAGCTGTGGAGCTTCTAGCTAAAAAAATGGGCCTCTTTGATTGGTTTTTGTCTAAACCTCAAGTGTCCCCTTCATCCAATTAGATTTTATTTTATATCAAACGAAAGCTAACACTTCCCCCTAAAAATACTTTTGTGGTAAATCTGTTGAAAACTACCTATCCAAGCACATTTTTGACCAAAATGCAGGGTTTTTGTTTAAAGTCAAACCTCAAATGTTCCTTACTATATTTGTCAAATTTTATGTCATTAAATGAAAAAGCACACTTATATTGACCATACACTAGCGTTACTAGAATGAGCAATGACCAATTCTCTTTAAATTGCAAATCTTGTGCAAAAAATTACTATTTTCACCTGTTTTGTCATACGGTTGTAAATTCAATGAACTATGACTTTGCTAAAAGAGCGCTTACAAATTGATATGTGTATTATGCCGGTACTTTTATTTATCCCTGGGTGGAGAGAAAACAATTGGGTATTGTCTAGGTTCACAACATAATAGCACCACCACCGGGGCTCGAACCCGTAACCCTCCGATTATGAGTTGCAGGCTGTACCGCCACTGTGCCCAGGCTGGCGGTGTAGTAAACAAACAACGACAAAAGAGGAGCACACAGCCTAGCTATTGACCCATAGCGAAAATGCGATCACCTGACGTATACCAGGAATAATAGACAAAGGGATAGGCATCCTAGTCTGCTGCCCTCTTTCGAAATATGTATCCTAGGTCTAGACAATAGTCGGATTAGCGGCCATTTTGTCTTCGACATCACGTGTCCTTATATTTTAGTACACAAATATATAAGTTAACAGGTTTACTATTTTAAAATTATATTTTGAGTATACAATATATTCTGTGAGTAAATAGATCAAATGACGATGATTGTTTAGGTATTATATGCTTGATAGAATTAAACTGTTTGACCAACTAGTATTCTCCTCCGCCGTCAGTGTGATTCCAGTCACTCCACGTACCGTGTTGCGAAGGTGGTGGAGTCTAAAGCTGTATTGACGAACACGCATGCGTTAAAAATATGTAGCCTAGGTCGAACAATAGCGTGACGTAGTTTCCGGCATTGTTCCTATGCACTTTCACCCTCCTGCGTATACATGCACTACTAAAAGGAAATAAAAGAACTGGTTAAAATACGATCACATTACCTATCACTACTAAAAGGAAATTAAAAAACTGAGTAAATATATTAAATTCGAATCATAAAACTAATCAACTGGACTCACTATTTATCTACAGTATCGTAAACGTAATCGAGTAAACGTTTACTGGTAATATGAACATAGACCTATGCTAAAACCCTGATTGTACAGCACAACTATGGCCGCTGGTAAGTTGGAAATTGTATATATGATTAAGGTATACATTATAACGTGTGAAGTTAATGGTGATTCTCAACGTAAAAGTGCAGCCACGAGAGAGTAAGAAAGCTTAAGTTAAGTAATATTTCCAAATTATCATGTAGCTTAAGTTCAAGTTCAATTTTATATGTATCCAATTAGCATGCATATACAATAATACAAAATACATGAACATAATACCTAGAGACTAATGAAAGTCGATTCCTAGTTTCCCGTTACCCTACTCCGCTCAAAACCAATTGCTGGCCAAATATGTCATTATTTTGAATAAAATGTTGATTTCTAACAAACTTAAACATACCAATAAATAATGGTGGTTTTAAATATATCATAAATCTGTTTCTGTTGATTTTCAGAGATTTTCTCTGCAGTAGGAGCATGGTTAATAATGAATTAATAATGAATACCAACTCACTTCTCTGTCCCGCACTTTTGATCTGCTCTGATCTCATCCCGTAAAAATATTGTGAAATTTTTGATAATATTTGTACAATCACCTTCATATGGTTATAAACTACTTCTGTAAACTACAAACTGATTTATCACATACGTGGGTAGTTATTGGTCTACACCTGTAACAGATGCGATAATGAAATGGTATGATATAATGAATAATGAAAATATGGTCACCTACACAGTCATGAAAAATTGTGTAATGGAAAACTAGGAATTGACTTTCATTGGCTTAATAACAACAAAATATAATACAGAGGGTACTTGGATGAAAAATAACAATAACAAGGAGGAAACAAAATGGAAGAGCACGCGGGTTCCGGTGCCTTCGGCCTAAAATTACAACAACAAAATAATAATGATATCAAATTACAACATGTAGGTGTTCTTACGCGCCGTACTGACTCAAGGCCAAAATCATCACCTTTTACCCAAATTCACACGAATGCACAACAACAATACACTGTTTGATTAAGTTAACAAAATCCAAGTCTTTAATTGAAAGTAAAATATGATTGGTACATAACAACAATTGCACATACAATATAATCACACAATCATAGTTTTAACTAATCAGTACTTAACCAGCAGTCTTCGTCTTGGTGACCATAGAGTTCTTGCAATATTCAGATCAACACGTAGAGAATTATTCTATATACCCTTATTTACTTGTTTACAGCGAAGTCTATTGTACATTTGCATTTTTATATCCTTGTGTATGAAAATTCTTGCACAGAAATGGTGCTGCTTTCTCCAAACGCTCAACTCCTTGCGCAGTTCTCCATACACTTAACTCCTTGCGCAGAAGGCAATTCAAGATGGTGCTTCTTTCACCAATCACTCTCGTTCTCAGGAAACATGCTTCTTTCTGCACTGCTCCACTATATTGACAGATCTGTTGTTTAATAAACAAAACTCCAGCCAGTCTTTCATACAGTGAAAATATCCTTCGTTGCTGTATTAAAATAGCACATTATTGGCTATGTGAAATGGTTCAAATGTACCTCTTTTGAAGCACGACTGTGATCAACACGTAGAGAATTAACACACTCTCATGGTATTCTGCACGGGGCAAACTAAAGCTTTACACTTTTATACATAGACAATTTATTAATAGACCATTCTGTCATTCACTTCCTGGGGGACATGATGTCATCATATCCATTTCACAATCCATAGGATTTTCCCGTGGCCCAATGATGTAATGCAGAGCTCTGGGAAAGTGATTTTCCCAAATATCCAAAATTAGATTTAATTTGTTTCTTGATGCATGAGAGGGGATTCCCAGAAATGCATCACTCATGAAATAATCTAAATTGTAAACAAAGATGAATAATCAAATTAAATTTCTCAAGGCACATCACACCCTTCCCACTTGAAGAAAGTTTGAATGTAATGAAAACTTTCTTAACTGTTTTCTTCTTTTACATCAACGTCAACATAATATCAACTTTGAGTGTTTAACTCAACATACACAGTGACTACCTGTCACACAAGTTCTTTTTTAAAGGAATTTCCTTGAAAAGTAACATATTAGGGTTATCTATTTGATCTTCACCCTCTTGCATAACAACAACTCCACAGCCTATGTCACTGGCAGCTACAGTCAACTTGAACTGCTTCTGAAAACCAGGTGCAGTAAGTACTGGTGAACTCATGAGAATTGTTTTGACTTTGTGAAAGGCATTTTCAAGCATTTTCACACGGTTCTGACCAAATAAATTTTGCATCTTTCTTCAAACAATCAGTCAAATGACTGATTTCTGAAAAGTTTGGACAAAACTTTTTTCTGTAATAGCCAACCATTCCTAGAAATCCCCTGAGTGCCTCCTTGTTTACAAGTGTGGGGTATTGCTCAATTGCTCCAACTTTGGTAGGTTTCACCTGACCTTGACCTACAACATATCCCAAGTATGTGACTGTGGCATGGCAAAACTCACTTTTTACCAGATTGACTGTCAATTGTACTTCAGGCAGCTTCTTAAACAGTAGCTAACAGTTGATGGAGTTGTTTCATGTGTTGTTCCCAAGTTTGACTGTAAACAATCAAATCATCTACATACTCTTCACATCTCCCTATGTCTGCCACAATTTGATGTACCATTCTCTCTTTCTCTGAAATGTTGCTGGCGCATTTGTCAAACCGAATGGCATAACTTTGTATTGGTAAAGACTTGTAATGGTTGTCCTGGCATTGGAAACAGTATTAGAACTTTGTCAGTTGGTTTGAACACTCTTTCTTTGGCATGTTTATCATACCCCTGTTTCATTTTGGCCTGACCCTGTTTCAAAATTTAGCGATAGCAGTTGCTCTTTTAACATGGTTAAGCCTATGCTTAAAATTGGAGACATAATACAATAAATTAATATCTGATTTCTCATTGACCCACTTTTCTTTTAAGAACTTTAAGGGCCCGCGTACTGTGTGTCCAAACACTAACTCAAAAGGACTAAATCCCAAAGTTTCCTGAACAATTTCCCTAGCAGCAAACAGCATGTCCTGATCATCATGATCATGGTTTTCAAAGTTTGGTGGAACCTTTCTAGTGCACCTTGCGATTCTGGATGGTAATCACTTGAGGTGTTCTATATTATACAAATATTGACTGCTATGAGGGGCACAGTTAAAATTATAGGCCCTCGGTGATGTCAAAACCATGACTATGCCCGAAGCGAAGCTGATCGGGCATAGTCATGGTTTTGACATCACCGAGGGCCTATAATTTTAAACTGTGCCCCGAATATTAAGCAGTCAATATTTGTTTTATATACCGAATAATATAGATTCTTCTCATTTGATTGGTTAAAAGATTTCCTGACTGACAAGGCCTACAAGCTTTTAACTGCATAGGCCTTTAGGCTTAAATGCACACAGAAGGGTGCAGAATTTGGACCGATATCTACCGATGTCATAATCTAAAACAACCCTACCGTTTCTGTGCTAACATCACACACTGCCGAGTCTCCAGGTCGTAGTAATTTGTCTAAAAAGTGACATTTGGCAGGTATAAATCCTTGACATGTAACATTTTGTAAGCAATCACTGCACTCACTACGGCGGCCGGTGAAAGATCGTCGTCAAGCAAGGAGAGGTCAAATGCATTGCGAACTGTGACCGCGATAGTCTCAACACTCGTAATCAACGCCGGCCGTATAGTGGGTGCGCAATGTATACGAGCGATCTGTGTATTCGGGGTTGCGAATATCCAATTATTCAGTTGTTGTATGACGTCATCTTGATAGAAAAAGGGGGCACAGCTATTTTAATGACTCCACTTTTAACCAATCAGATGAGAGGAATCTATATATGAGGTATATATACCTAATTGATACATGACCTGAAATACATGTACTCCAGAAGTAAAGTTTGATCCTTGATCAGACTGTATTGACTTGGGGAGCCCCACAAATGTGAAGAACTAGGTTAAAGCTTTCACTATTATAGTCACTGCTTTAATATTTCTAAAGGGTATGGCTTCAGGAAAGCGTTTTGACGCGCACATAATTGTCAAAAGGTATTGATTACCTGACTTAGTCTTTGGTAGGGGGCCTACACAATCAATAATAATCCTACCAAATGGTTCATCGAAGGCTGGAATTGGCTTCAACATTGTTCAATGGAGCAGGAGGTATTTTCTGATTTGGCTTCCCTACTTGGCATGTGTGACATGTCATCATATCCATTTCACAATCTAAGGGATTTTCCCAATGATGCAATACAGAGAATGCCCTGGAAAGAGGAATTTCCCAAATATCCAAAATAACCCACCTTTGCACAGTATGTTTTTGTGGGACCTTGGACCGCATCAGACACACCAAATTGCATGCTTTATACAATGAATGTCCTTCTAATATCAAATAATTTTCAGGTCTTTTAGGAAACATCTTGTTCATATCTTCAATACAAAAAGTCAACATTTTCATATGATGGTCGGCTTTTTCTCCCAGCTACACACCCTTTAAGTACATATCATTAGATTGATAAAGTTTTCTTCAAGGACTGTTAAATGCCAAAAATGTCATAAAATTTGTATTGTATCACGAATGTCAACGTTTGCACATTATTTTTGTGGGACATGAGAGCACATCAGACACATCAAATCGCATTGTGAATACGATGGAGGAATGTCCTTCTGATATCAAATAATTTGGATTTTTTGAAATTCGCGGTATTGGATTCAGACAGGGGTGTAGAATTCTTGTAAAAATGGGTTGGGTGGGTAAAAGTTGGAATTATAATTTTTAAGAATAAAAAGGAGTACTAAACTTTGACTTATTTTACCCTCAAATTGACATATCTTAAAAATCAAGAATTTCACCATTCTTTTTCAAAGACACTATATATTGTTTTCGGATTATGTAACATTAAAGATATCTAAGCCTGGCAAGAAAGTTTGGATTGCGTTTTTATTGATGAACAATGTAGAAATAATACCTTTATTTTCTATTTGTTTTGTAGAGGGTTACACAACTTTTCGCAATGACGCCCCATCCATTCCACCCGGACCTCCTCCTCCATACTCATCGAATGGTCTACCAGCATCCTACCAAGGACACACGATTCAACATTCAGAGCCTACCCATCAGCTAAGAGCTGGCCGAGTACAAGCAGAGTTTTATATAGTAAGTAGTCATTGTAGTGAAGCACAGCAACATATGCCATATACAAAGTGTTTTCAAAATACGTAAAAAACAACTTGATTTTAATACTAATTTATTGCACATGCTGAGGAAGTCTGATTACCTTTTTTTTTTTTCCGAGTGAGCGGGTTGTCAAAGAAATATTTTTTGTATTTTTTTTTGTATTCACTGCTAGCTGGAAACAAAAGTTTAATTTAATTGCTAAATTACTTGAATTTAAAACTCTTGGTATAAGACATCCACATAGTTATGCTCTCTGATATGAGTAGGGCACTCACTAGACTCTAACAACTCTCACCAAGATGATATGGTCAAATTAGTTTCCCTGAGGCATACCTTCACTGCAGTAGTTAATAAACATCACAATTACCCACCTTAAATAATGGTCATTATTCAAAACGAGCTATTGTATTACAAATCTGTAAAATGTGTTGGAAGCAAAACTTATTTCTGCGCACTTTGACACCTCATTTGTAGCAATTGTCTAAATATTGACGTCACAGCGTACATTTAAATCAATGTAACCCGTGATTTGAAAGTTGCAGTAAAATCGATTATTCAGTACAGACGAATCCAACGAGCCAAGTCATGGTCAGGATTTGGTCGGCCATGGGTACCCGCATGCACCAAACAGGTGTTGTGAGTACCCAATTGGGTGGATTAAACCCACTTAAAATTCGATGTTAGATTCTTTTGTGTTGTAAACTGTCATCATTCTTTTGTCTACGTGTTACACGGGTGATAGAATGCAGTTTATAATACCCTTCAAAGCCGCATCATCCCACATTTTAGGTGGGATAGTTGGGTACCCGTCGCGGCTAATGGCTGCCATTGAGGAGCAGGAATGCGTGAAATTGGATTCGTCTATAATGGAAGGACATCTGTGAAATATGTCCGAGGGTTTTTGTATTGTTGTAAGTGCAACTTTCAAATCTAGACCTCACTACCTTAAATTGACAAGTGTTTTATTGTTTATAATGAGGTGTTAAAATGCGCAGAAATAAATTCTGCTTCCAATGCATTTGTAATACAATAGCCCGTTTTTGAATAATGGCCATTACTTAAGGGCGGTAATTACTTTTTTTTAGATGTTTATTCATGTTATTTCTGGATTTATATCACAATTGAGGTTATCTGTGTTCTATAAGCTGCATATCCTATCAGCGACTGCTATACCTTGTTTATAATTTTCAAAAGAAGTACCTACATGTGCAACCATGACTGTTTCAAAATGGCCCGCCAAAGTCATGCAGGTAACTCCGAGGTCATGCATTGAATTGGTTTGAATGAGGAATACTACGGGAATCAGCGTCATTTGTTACAAGTCACAATATGAGTGAAGTGGATAACCTCTATTGACATGATTGATCAGGTAAAGTTTCAATTCGAGAATCATTACAGAGACTACGTGTATACCACTATTATTGTTTAACTGTAGCAGTGGTATTGATATACTCTTTTGTTTGTGCTTGCTATATAGATTCCTAGACGTAGCATACTTGCTCTGAAATATAATCGGGTTTTTAATTACGCAGCTGCTGCATGTATATTCTTCCTCCCGCTCGGCATCGTAGCGTGCATCAAGGCACAAGAGGTATATATAAATTATTTCCCCTATGTAGAACTAGTATATAAAAGGCTAACAAATAACTCCTACTCCCTAAAATTGCAGAGCATTTGGTTGCCTAATCTTACGTAATTTTCGACGATTGGAACAAAATTCAAAACCTGGAAAAGAGAAAATATACCCACATAAAGTTGTTTTTTCTTTCAAAATAATTTTTTTGCCAATTTTTTTAATGATGTTTTCAGAAAAAGCTGCCCTTTTATGATACAACATCGTGCAGTGAAATTATAGACAATGATGTTGGAAACGATGCACAGTGTCATTGCCCCGATATCTTCATGGCAGAAATCACCATGGCAGGTTGAATCCACCGCCACGCATGGCCATTTTGTTCCGACCTGTTTAATAGCTTTGAGACGCATAATGGGCCGAAGGACATCTGAGTAAGGCTACTGACAGTAGCCCGGTGACTGACCTCGCTGTGTGTGAGTGACCATGGTACGCCATAGGTCATCTGCTTTTAGACTACCTCCACGATTGGCCAATACACTGCGCTTTATAGTTCGGCACATATAAAATCAGAATTATTGTCAGTTTTTTAGTTCAAGACGTAAGCTTCTTTCTCAAGACGCGAGCTAACGACTATCATATCTGTCCAAAACATATATTCAAGTGCAAGGAACCACATCTGGTTTCTTTAGACGAAATCATTTACGGGTGATATTCATCATTTTCTACCCCGGTATTCAAAGATTTTCGTCTGAATATCAAACACGTGTATCGATCCCGGATATTGATTTTAGTATCTCTGCTGTACCAAGTAATTATTAGCCAGGAGATGTCGGTGTGCGTTGGTAACCAATGGTTATTGAGCATTGATGACATTACTTTTAAAATTCAGATGCAGAATATCGGACAAATGAAGAGATTTTTGTAATTTAAGATGACGAACACTTAAGCAATGGATTATCAGATGACTTTAAATTGCAGATGACGAAGAGCTAACACTTTTTTCTGTGTTCAGTTGAAATGCAAAGAGCAAAAACAAACCAGTCTTTCATTGGCCAAATGTGGAATTTCATTAATGAAAAGATATCAACAAGTTTCTTCAGCTAAATTTATTTAGAAAAATTTAAAAAAATGTAACAATATCTCAGTCATCATTATGAATTGATAAATTGATTGCACTAAGAGGTGGACATTGGTAAGTGACGTTTTTCTGACAACTTACTAAACTAAGAAACTTATCATTTTTCACAAGGTCATATCTTAAAATCCAGTCCATCAAAATGAACCAAAATTACACACAGGTTTACTTCAATACTCAACTCCAAACACATGTCAGTAACCAAGCAATAATCCAACTGACACAACACCAAAATTCACTGGCATGGAACAGCTTCTTGGACCACATTTACAGCCTAAAAATTGGCACCCAGCACAAGAAATCTGTGAGAATGATTACAAGATCCTTGCACAGATGATCCTTCCAAAGAGTAAGTGGAATAGTGTGGAACAAGACCTGTTTCTTGAAGAAAGTGCGTGAAAAGCAGAAAACAGCACCGTTTCGTCATCTGTGCAAGGATCTAAGCTGATCTTGTATGTCTCACATATTTCTTGTGCTGGGTGCCAAATATTGGGCTGTAAAAGTGGTCCAGGAAGCTATTCCGTGTCAGTGCCTTTTGTTGTTGTGTCAGTTGGACAACTGCTTGGTTACTGGCACATGTTTTGAGTAGAGTATTGAAGTAATCCTGTGTGTAATTTTGGTTCATTTTGATGGACAGGATTTTAAGGTATGACATTGTGATTCACAAGTTGTGAAAAATTATAAGTTTCTTTTTGAGCTAAGTTTAGAAACAAGAAAAATGATAACAACTTTGGGTGGGTAGCAGTGGCAGCGTCATAGGGGCACGGAGGGCACGTCCCCCCATCGATCTGAAATTGTAAAAAAAATCCCACAGGAAAATTGCCAAAAAACGGCTTGTGCCCCCTCCCAATCAGACCCGGTGCCCCCAATCATTGTCGGTACCCCCACCCCCACCCACCCCCAATATGATGACACGCGCTACGCCACTGGTGGGTAGCAAAATGTTTCCCTCTTGTCACAAGTCGTTGCGTTTTTTTGAATCGTCGAAATGTGCGTGAAGATTAATGAAATGTCTTGGAATTTTAGTGGGGTAGAAATATATAGCAAAAAGACACTGCAGTATAAGATGGCACATGACCATGTTCGTTTTCCACATAGGTTTCCAAAGGATTTATACCATTTGACCTTGGGGACCCTGTGTACTTTTCCAAAGGGCATGTGCCATCTTATAGTGAACAGTTATAGAAAAATAACGAAACTTATCATTTGAGTGGCAAAACGCATCGGAAACCGCAGATCACAGTAATGTTGTTGTTACGAAAACAAACCATGCAAATCGTTGGACTTTATATACCGGAACTTAAAACTATAAATGTGATTAAGGATATTTTGAATATATTTTACACTGAATATGCTAAGAATACTGACAATTACAATTCAGCATCGAAGTGGTTACGTAATTCTCTTGGTTACCGGATCACGCTATTTTGGTATGCCTTCGAGTGCCACATACTTTGTGTGGTGATCGTTTCGAGCGTGGTTCATTACACAAGAGCGTGATCCCGTTGACATAGTAACATAACATAACTTCGATACTGAATTATTTGAACGAATCACTCACAACGCACTTTATTTGCAAGCTATAGGCCCACCTGAGAGTGATAAGAAAAATTATTATTACCCTAAAACCGATGCTAAAATAATTAACATGGGGCATTGGCCAGTGTCCCTATAGTATAATGCATGAAAATCATGCATTTGTATAAAGTAAAAAAGCATTGTTGAAAATAATATCATTATTTAATATAACTTTTGATGACATTGTTGTTCTGATTTACACCCCCACATCGTAGTTTTCCGAACGATTGGAAGAAGGCGATCTTGATGGCGCTGAAAGCGCAGGAAGAGCAGCCAGAATATACTACTTCATGGCCGTCTTTGTATTTACCGTTATCATCGTGATTGGCTGCATTGTCGTCGTGGTTTGGGCGCAAAATCAAACTGACGACTATGATTATTAGTGTTTACATTGGTCATTCTCACTAAATTAAGTACTTTATTAAAGATTGAAATAGGTATTTAATAACATGGCTCAAAGCCATCGTCATGTTTTAAATAATGACAAGAGCGTCCATCTATTGAGAAAGTGACAAATCAAATGGGGAAAGGGGAAAATAGGAAAAGGAAAGGAAAAAACGAAACGAAAGGGATGGGAAAATATCCCGTTGCATCTTCTGTGTGGCCCGCTTTGCACAAAATTCCCATATATATTATACTTCTCCGTCCAACTGCCTCCGTGGCTTAGCGGTAAAGACCTGCTCTCTTAAATTGGCCGATTGAAATATGTCAATCTTTTAACTATTGATGATAAGAATCAATCTAAATAGATTGAAAAATAGATTAAAATGCGGTTTGTTTTTTTTGGTTTTTTGGGGGTTTTTTTGGGGGTTTTTTTCACTCTAACTCTCTTTGTAGAATGATTTCAATATCTAATCAAGTGTTATTCCTAATGTACTGCCAAATGACATGTGTTGCATTATGTTTGGAATGAGATTTCAAACTGTTTTAGAGTGAAAATTTTCAATCTTTTTTCAACTGGAAAGGACTTGTCCCTAATTTGGGACGGCAAAGATTGAAAAACGATGAAAATCAATCATTTCTACTGAAAATTCAATCAAAAAAGATAACTTTAATCGCTAAAAGATTGTAAAACATTGATAATCACTCCTTTTGATTAAAAACAAGTTTGAAAAATTCAAATCACCCGACTAAATATACAGTCGAAAACGATTTGTCCCTAATTCGGGACGGCGAGATTGAAAATTCAATCTTTTTGATTGAAAATTCAATCGGGCAATTTAAGAGAGTGGATTCATAAACATCGAAGTAACAGATCTCTGGTTTTCATTATCTAAATCAATATATTATTGAAAAATAACATTTTGATGTTTTGTAGAAGTTCATTCTACAAATCATATACTTTGAAAAATGTATTGCTATTAATGAGTTATACAAAAGTGTTGTTGTTTCGGCCCTCTTTACAAGAGTCGAAGGACCAACACAAGTGATCTGTGATATTGGAATTCTTCTACACACTCACTATGAAATGATCAATGCAATTTTTGCCACTACCATTCGCAAGATGCTGTGAACTACCAAATCGCAATAGTTGCTAACTTTAAGCCCATGATATAGTTTCATTTCAACATCACTGCTGTTTAGTAGTTTTAGTGCACGGACACAATAATCATTTCCCTTCCTCCACGACCGCTGCATTGGTGAATATCGTGTCTGTACTTGGCTTGTGAATTGAGAGGTTTCAATTCTATACGCCTAGAGATACATGCACCCGTCTCACTATTCAAAGTCATTCACTTGTCACGGAGCAAAGTCGTTTATCTTGATGTCCCGGGGGTCACTCTCATTGTGGCCTGTACACCATCCGCGATAATCAACTTTTAAAAAGCACCCTAAACAAGGATTTAACCCTTGGCTAAAACGATACTTTATGAGGCAACACGCGCCTGTTTTCATACCCTAAACAGGGATTTTATTCCTTGCATCAAATTTCATACCCATTTTTTTACATTTCCGCGTATTAGCAATTGCAATTTTGCTACCCTTTTTTCCCATTTTCATGTTTTTGACACCCTAACCACGATACGCGCGTATCGTGCCTACCCACGAAAAACTACCCTTTTTACGCGTTTTTATTATCGCGGATGATGTAAAGGTCACAATGGGAGTAACCCCCCGGGCTTGGTGTATTGAATAATTTGCACGTACGAAATGAACGCGCAGAAAACGCAGAAAATGTGTCCGTTTTATAAAATATAGCAAAGACTAAAGACAATCAAGGATTTTGTAACTTATCTAGAAATGTTTAACTACAGGGTGTCCCAAAAAAGAGGCCTCTCATTGCGCCCTCTTTTTCTCCTAATTCTGAAAAGTTGATCAAATATATTTTGGTATGTAAAGAAACCTTAAATCGTTAGCTTTAATAAACCAAAACAATTATTTCAATCGGCTCACAACTTTTGAAGATATGCCCTTTTGAATAAAAATACCTGTTTTTCACTCTGTCCACGGATAGCAAGCAGAGATGGCTCATGCTGTGGAGTGGCCTGCACGATCACCAGACCTCACACCACTTGATTGTTTTCCTTTGTGGCAAAATCCAAGATCTTCGCAAACGTATTACTGAATGCATTCGTAAGTATCCGGCGTACAAGGATGGTAGGCAACGCAATTGATGCAATGAGGACCAGGGCTGAAACCTGTATACATTCGCCAAGGAGGCAACCAGGTAGAGGACAGAGCAGCACAGTAAACTCACTTCAGAAGAACCAAAGACAAACCAAACAGCCGTTTAGGGCTCTCTTTTATCCTAAAAAGAGAAATGACTTATATGTTCTAAATAAAAAAAAAGAAAGCAAAAAAAACAAAAAGGCATAAATAACAACAAAAAAAAAAAAAGAAATTGCAAGTAAAGCAAAAGAAGTCCCTTTCGGCATCCATTTTACCCACAAATTAATGACACTATTAACAAAATCCATTGCCCATAAACCCATCGGTAAAGCCCATTCCATAAATAAAGTTATTTTATAAAGTTATCATTGAGGAATGTTTGATATTCATGCATGGTATATTTACTACTCCTTTTCAATCTTTAAAGTAGCCAAACCTTCTCCGTGGACAGAGTGAAAAACGGGTACATTTCTTTAAAAGAGCATATTTTTAAGTTGTGAGCCGATTGATAAAATTGTTTTGGTTTATTAAAGCTAACGACTCAATATATTTGATCAACTTTTCAGAAATAGGAGAAAAGAGGGCGCAATGATGGGCCTCTTTTTTGGGGACACCCTGTATTATTGTTTTTTAAGAAATTATTATAATAAAGTACCAGTGAGGTGTAAACAAATGTACTTCTTGTATACGTGTAGTACATGTACGCGCTTATATCTAATCTAAACTGGCCTCAAAAAGAAACTTATAATTTTTCACAAGGTCATATATATCTTAAAATCCTCTCGATAAAAATGAACAAAAATTGCACACAGGATTACTTCAATACTCTACTCTAAACACTGGACAGTAACCAAACAGTTGTCCAACTGACACAACAGCAAAATGCACTGACATGCAAGACCTTCCTGGACCACATACACAGCACAACAGATTTCTTTGGCTGGGTTCCAATTATTCGCCTGTGAATGTGATCCCGGAAGCTGTTCCGTGTCAGTGTATTTTACTGTTGTGTCAGTTGGACAGCTGCTTGGTTACGGACATGTGTTTAGAGTAGAGTATTGAAGTAATCCTGTGTGCATTTTTTTTTTTTCATTTTATGGAGAGGATTTTAAGATATGACCTTGTGAAAAATTATTTCTTTTTGAGGCCAGTTTATATTGATTTGTGTGTGAGATCTCCCGTACAAAAAGAGAGAGATTTGGATTTACGTTTTTGACACAATCTTGCCCGCCTAACAGCCACAAGACTTAGACGTCGAAATGGATTATTTTGTAGTGCATCACGCGGTTTATGCAACGTGATTGTTTTCCCCAAAAAATATCGTCATGATAATATGTGACGTGTCATGTCAAAACATGAAAAGGAGACACTTTTGGGCAGGTTATTAATTTTGAGGTTTTTACATATCTTAAATAAAGAGATATTTTGCTCCACAACGCCGTTTTCCCTAATGAAATCGGACATTCCTAAGCGAAGATATTGATTTCGTAAGTTATGGTATTATAAAATTGGAAATTGAGATATCGGCCTTTAAAAATATTATTGACAATGTTGAGAGTAGGAATTACCTTGACAAATGTCTCAAAAAATACAAGATGCCAGTTATATTCCGGTCTGAAACTATCAGACAATATTTTAAACACTAATAACATCACAAATTCACAACAAACCCAAATTGTGAAAAAATCACACCCGGGCAGATTTTTGGCTATTTTTCCATTTACGATCCTGCTCAAAAGTGTCTCCTCTTGACATGACACGTCACATATACATGTATAGGCCATCATTTATCATCAGCCGTATTCAGCCCACTATAGGGCGAAAGTCTCTAGTATACGGCGCTGTGTGTTTGGGTGTCATTTTGCTACATTAGTGGAACCATAGACTGTAAAAAGTCTATGGTGGAACCAATATTTTTGGCATCCTTAATACACCTCAAATTATAAAACTAGAATCCGTTTCATTTTTATATGCCCCTGTGCTTCCCACTAAGAGTCAAAGGTCATTATTGGTCAAAACTCACAAATCACATATTGTAATGTATCTCAAAATGCTCCTCTCATTGCTAAGAATAAAACAAGTCAATTGTCATATTGTCCTACAGTTTAGTTCAGGGGTTATAACGTCGGATAAGTCATGTGTCAAAATTTCATACACAGAAGTCAAATTTCAGAAATGGTCCGATTTCATCGAATCTGGTCTCAAAATATAAGCATAAGAAATCTCAAACATATACACTTAATTCAGAATTTTGGTGCAATTTGTAATATCATGTCCCCCTTGTTAATGTATCCTAAATCCAATAATAAATATTATGTACAGGTATCCATGATTTCATCCGATTTTGATTTCGTTTGCCATAAGGATAATTTGAGTTACGAATCGGTGCATGTTGAGAATTTACCCTGCGCATGAGATATTTGACATTAACCTACTTGACTGTATAAAACTATAGTGCAATTTGACAATTGACTTATTTTATTCCTAGCAATGAGAGTATACTACAACATGCCAGAACATAATTATTTTTAATTTTAGCCCCATTATGACCTTCAATCACTCGTGGGAAACATAAGGGGCATAGAAAAAATTGAACAAATCTTAGTTTTATCATTTGAGGTGTAAAGATACCAACAAATATTTGTTCATTTAATGTAGCAAGATAAAATGCTAATGCTAATGCATATATCACTACACACCACCATGAGATAATTTTCTTGGCTTTTGGGGCTCCCCTCTCTTAAATTAACATAGTTAGGTCCAAAACATCATTTTTGTGACCAACCTCTGGCTACTAAGGTTTTACGATTGATTTGACTTCTATGGACATTTAGAAAAAAATTGGCCTCCGACGCCATCTTGAAAATATAAGTTTTAAACCAAGGTACCTAAAATTGTTTACAAAGACACTTTTTCGGGTAAGAATTCCGAATCTGACATTAATTTGACGTTATAACATAATTTTTGCCCAGAAATCTTTTTCAGACAAGAATTCCGAATCTGACATTAGTTTGACGTTATAACATAATTTTTGCCCAGAAATCCAAGATGGCCCCCATTTGGTAGAGCGTAAACGTAACTTTTGAATGGAAGCACCTATGATTATGAATTAACCCTTTTTTGGCCAATGGAAGCATAATGTGTCATTTCAGCCTTATCTGTGGTTTACGTCCCTTATCTGGGGTTTAGACTGCCTTATCTGGGGTTTACTTTCCTTATCTAGGGATAAGGCACCTGTCTGGAGTTTAGACTGCCCTATCTGGGGTTTTCGCTCCTTATCTGAGGTTAAGGCGCCTTATCTGAGAGTTAGACTGACTGGGGTTAAGGCGCCTTATGTGGGGTTCAGATGCCTTATCTGGGGTTTAGACTGCATTATCCTAGGTTTACGTCCCTTATCTGGGGTTAAGGCACCGTATCTGGGGTTTAGATGCCTTATCTGGGGTTTACATTCCTTATGCAGTTAGGGTGCCTTATCTGGGGGTTTAGGCTGCGTTATTCTATGTTTACGTCCCTTATCTGGGGTTAACGCGCCTTATCTGAGGTTTACATTCCTTATCGGCGGTAAAGGTGCCTTACCTGGGGGTTAGACTGCGTTATCCTATGTTTACGTCCCTTACCTTTTTGTAAACGGCACCTTATCTTGGTTTCTGGGGTTTAGACTGCGTTATCCCCAGTTAACGTCCCTTATCTGGGGTTAAGGAACCTTATCTGATGTTTAGACTACATTATCCTAGATTTACGTCCCTAATATCTGGGGTTAGGGAGCCTTATCTGGGTTTAGATGCCTTATGTGGGATTTAGACTGCTTTATCTGGGATTTACGTCCCTTATCTGGGGTTAAGGCTTCTTATATGGAGTTTAGACTGTGTTATCCTAGGTTCACGTCCCTCATCTGAGGTTAAGGCCCCTTATATGAGGTTTAGATGCCTTATCTAGTGTTTATGTTCCTTATCTGCGGTTATTATGCCTTATCTAGGGTTTAGGTGCATTATATGGGGTTTACGTCCCTTATCTGGGGTTTAGATGTCTTATCTGGGGTTCATATTGCCTTATCTGTTGTTCCGGATGTGTTCCTTTTCTGTGGTTAAGATGCCTTATCTGGGGTTTAGGCGCCTTATCTGGGGTTTAGACAGCCTTATTTGGGGTTACGTCTCTTATCTGGGGTTAAGATACCATATCTGGGGTTTAGATGCTTTATCCGGGTTTAGATTGCCTTATCTGGGGGTTACATACCTTATCTGGAGTTAATGCGCTGAGTTCAGATACCATATCTGGGGTTTAGACTGGCTTATCTGGGATTTACGTTCCTTATTTTGAGTTAAGGCGCCTTATTTGGGGGGAGGTTACACGGCCTTATCTGGGATTTACGTACCTTATATGGGGTTAAGGGGCCTTATCTGGGTTTAGATGCCATATCTGTGGTTTAGACTGCCTTATCTGGGATTTACGTTCCTTATCTTGGGTTAAGGCGCCTTATTTGGGGTTTAGACTGCATTATTTGGTCTCGTCCCTTATCTGGAGTTACGGCGCCTTATCTGGGGTTTAGATGCCTTCTCTGGAGCTTAGATACAAATGTCCTTTGATGTTTACATCACAAAGTTTGTCAATTAAACAAAGAATTACATGAGGAAGCGCATTACAATGGAAGGACCACACAATCGCAACACTTTTGGCGGTCTCTTTGTATCACAAAATGAGATTAAAGACACTAGCAAACTTTTTTGTTTAAACAAAAACTTAAACTCTCACTGTGACATGTTCAGATAAGTCTCTTGCTTGAGAAAACACAACTCAATATTTGGTGTGTCCACCACTTGCCAGGTAAAGGTCATGTTCGCGACGTGACATTCCCTCGACCAGGTTTGCCAAGGTTCCTTGTAGAATATCTCGCAAGCAGACGATGAGGGCGTGTCTACGATCCTGCAGGGTGACAGGGGGGCCGGCCAAGATTGGCTCAATTGTGACGTCGTCATTGGTTTTACACGTAAACACAAACATTTCTCAAATTATTCCAAAACTGTACGTATGTTATTAAGCACTATTTTATCAGTCTAAATCCGTTGAGGTTCGCCAGTGAACCTCATTGTAAGTACTGTTTTTTTAATTTTTTTTTTGGTATGAATAACGCACGATATGTTACGATATATACTGAAAATTTCCCCTACGTGTATCAATGAGTTTACGTGGTGTAGTGGTTACATAGCTCGCCTCCCACGCACAAGGTCCCGAGATCGATTCCCATCCCCGGCGATGATATTGTTCTTCTTCTTTTTTCTTTGAATTTAAAATTATTTATTTTCATGTGAAAATGTACACTGGGAAATATATTTTGTGCATTTTTTTTTCTGTAATAGGGCCACCCGGCCAATAGAGCTAAAAACGGATCTTGGCTCCGGGAAAAAATAATTGCGTCCATCGTGCAGGCAGTGTTGCCGTCATATTGTCTGTTTTGTTTACGCTTTTAGCTGTTGCCACATTGAATAATGTAGTCCACCGTCGTCTGCAGGGTGATTGGTTGGTTGTCCATGTTACCTAACCTGTGGGATACTTCTGCCCATGAGTTCTCTATAGGGTTCATATTCAGGCTTCAAGCCGACCAGTCCAGGTGTTCTACATTCTCATTTTCAAGCAATTCCCTCACGCGTGGGGCTCTGTGCGCCGTAGTGTTGTCATCTTGGATCACGAAATTGTTCGCGAAGTCTCTTCTTCCAAATGAAAGCATAACTGTATCAAGAAAATGCAGGTATTGGTCCTGATTCAAGTGTCCCTTTTACATGTAGAGGTGTGATTTTGAAGTGTTCCTCATACTCTGATACCACCACATTGTCCCTTGTCTCTAGACAGGATACAATCCTCAGGCAGGCAGGCTTCGGACCTTGAATCGGCCATCTTGTATGTAGAGGAGGAACCGGGCCTCGTCACTGAAGATCACATTACGCCAGTGGACTACTTATTTCCTATGTCTCTGTGACCAAAACAAGCGCGCATGCCGATGTCTTTGCAGAAGTATCGGCTTTCTTATTGGTCGTCTTGCGCGAAAACCTGCACTAACCAGTCTATTGTTCACAATTTTACTGGTAACAGGCGCGTTTATGGACCTCAGCCATTCTGTTCGTAGCCGAGATGAAGGCTTCGTGCGGGCATGGCGGCAAAGTCTCAGGAGATATTGGTCTTCCCTGGCGGTTGTCTTCCCTGGGGGCCGACCTGATCTTATTCTAGGTGTAGTAGTTCCGGTCTCTCTACGTCTCTTTAAAATGTTAGAAACCGCTCCTTATGTAATTCCTAAAGCGGTACCAATATCCTTCTGTTTGTAGACGCGATTACGTAAGTCAATGACGCGGGCGTCTAAATCTGCGCTCAACTCGCACCCCATGATCAGAAATATCGTATAAAATAGACAGATGCAACAAAGTATAGGTGGTTTCTTCACACGGTAATGAAAAAGCCAATGTAACCTTATGAATCATATCGCTATCTAACTGTGAAAAGGGTGCCCTATGGTTCATTGGTCAGACATAAGAAGCCATAGTATGGAATGGTACCTAAGACCTTACCAGACACCCGTGATCCATTTTGCATGGCTGACGGGTCATTGATGGTAAAAAAATCTGCACTTAAAAAACAGGGCTATGTAAAAAATTAAAAAATATGACAAACTTTTGTCCATGACTGTAATTTGTGGTCTGGTGTTTGTTACATTTTACACCTGTTGACTGTGATCTAGCTGTGTATTTACTTTGATACAAGAATGTCAACAAAATAACAGGGTTGGCCATTTACTGCCACATGCTAGTAAATTAATATCCGGAAACACCAGGAATACCGATATTCAGAAATATGTTAACTTCATTTTTTTTTTCATTTACAAGCCAACAGATTTTCGTAATTCCTGATTTTAACACGTTTTAAAAATGCCATGCAATCAGGCAAAGCAGGTAATCAATTTTTTTTTTACCCGTGAGTGATGTGTGTCTATGATCAGAGAAGTTAAAGTTCAAAACATTATTTCAATATACCAAATAAAATCATTAGCGTTCCCCTGTACAGTGGTTTTACTGCTTTATTGTTTTAACTATAAGTATAGTTTTAATCATTTGAAGTGCAATTTTGTATTTCCCAGTATTTCACTTCAGTCAAAATTCCCTATGTGATAACAGGGCGGGGGAGGCAAGTCTCTAAATAACGGGACAAAATTGACCAAAACTTGCTACACCTTTCTTTGGGCCTATTGCATACCACAATGTACCTAATTTTGGCCCATTTTAGTATTAAATTGCAAATTTGTCCCGGTAGAGTCTTTCTGAAGTTGATCAGCAGGACATAATTATTTGCAAATTTGCCCCCCGCATTTTGCACGGTACGCCAGTGATCATCGAGTTGATGAAACCGTCAAAGGTCCGTTTAGGGGGCAAAGTCCACTTTTTTACTTCGTTTTACATCGACATGGCGGTTGTTATCTATTTGTAAGCGCTCTTTAGACAAGTCATAATTTACAACCCTATGACAAAACAGGTGAAAATAATAACATTGTGCACAAGATTTGCAAATTAAAGAGAATTGACCATTGCTTATAGAAATGAAGCTAGTGTATGGACAATATAAGTGTGCTCTTTCATATAATGACGTAAAATTTGACAAATATTGTAAGGAACACTTGAGGTTTTGATTTTTAAAACCTACATTTTGGTCATAAAATGTGCTTGGATAGGCGGTTTTTAACAGATTTACAACATACGCCTTGCTATAAACATTGAATTGCGTTATCTGTTGACGTAATGAAAAAAAAAGTTTTTAGGGGGAAGTGTTAGCTTTCGTTCGATATAAAAAAAAATCTGATTGGATGAAGGAAACACTTGAGGTTTTGACAAAAACCAATCACAGATTCCTATTTTCCACTAGATCTCACACAGCTCTTAATATGATGCTATGCTCTCAACCGTGTAGTATAATCTCAGACTGCGTAGAGGCTAGACTCGATGTGCATGTAAATATCTGTGTATTCGGGTTTATCGAGGTGGAAACTGTGCGTGGATGCATTTATAAGAGAATCGTTTTTGTAGCCAAACCTTTTCATATATGTGAGTTGTGACTGGAAACTACGAATCAGCCGTAAAGTCGGCCGGGTCAATTTTGTTTTATTTCGTGTTAAAAAAATATATATCATAAGCTTTAAAATAGTATATCATTTGACTTCAAACGATATCCAGAAGTGGGGGTTATGGTTTGTTGAACTCTGCTCCTAAAACAAAATGGTAACTTTTTTCGGTTCTACGTATGTCTCTTTTTCTACATTGCTGGTAATAAAGTCATAATTGGCGGTCAAATCAAATTATCTCCAAGTCAATGAGGTCCAAGAACAGTGGCGTAGCTGCCGGGGGGGCAGGGGGGCAATTGCCCCCTGGCAAAAAATGCCTGTTTGGGCCCCCGCCCCCTAGCGCAAAGTAAAAAGAGGAAAAAGGAGAGAGAGAGAGGAAAAAAGGGAGGAGAGAGGGACAGGAGGGGAAAAATGGTACTATATGTAACTATATATATATATCAAAATGTGTTGCTTTTAGGGCGCTAGCGCCTATAATCCTTTTTTTTTTCTTCACTTTTTCAAATAACCGGAAAAAAATTGGGTCAACCTTTTCGGGCTGTTGAGGAAGGGCAGCAAAATGTTTGTTTGGTGGATTTGGGCCCCGCCCCATACAGGCTTGCCCCCCGGACAAAATCCCAGCTACGCCACTGTCCAAGAATGTCCTCTAATTATTATTGTTGGTTATACTCGTACATACCTAGACAAAATACAATGCAATTGTAACCAACCACTTGAACAGGATTTAGCCGAAGCAAACAAAGACTAGAGCTATTTAATGATTAGATTATTATCCTCTTTAGCAATAGGATTATTGATTGCTTTAAATGCTATCAAATGAGAAACATGTCGCGCCTAATTGAGACACCTATGAATACGACCTGTGCGAACATTTTGCACTGTATCTCAGAATACAATTTGCCGAGTTTGTCGTGGTGTTCACTCACATATGCTTCGCAAAAAACAGAACTACATTTTTGGAAATTACACACGCCTGGATACCATTAATTGCAGCTGTCCACTCAGAATTATTTTCTCTGATTTGAGGGAAAAAACAATTAAGTTGCCCACTCAGTAAAGTATCCTTATTTACCTCCCTGGCGCCACCTTGTATTGCCCTCGTAGAAAACGGTTTATACTGCGAAAATAAAATCACTGAGTGCATTAAACTTAGCGATCCCTCATTGGCGGTGATCCATCACTGGCGGTGTAGTAAACAAACTCACTGGCGGTGTAGTAAACAAACTCACTGGCGGTGTAGTAAACAAACTCACTGGCGGTGTAGTAAACAAACAACAACAGAAACAGCACATAATGACACAGCTAATAATGACATTGAGATGCGATAAACTAGGCCCTTCTATGTGTACACTAAACGGAAATAAATCTAAAAAGAACTGCATAAAACGTTGACTGGTATCCATACCATAACACAGACCTATGCTTAAAACCTGATGGTACAGCACAACCATGGCCGCTGGTAAGTTGAAAATTGTATCATTAAGGTATACAGATAACTTGTGATTCAAGTTAATGATGATTCTTAACATAAAATGCAACCACACAAGAGTACGAAAGCGTAAGTTAAGTATTATTACCAAGTATCATGTAATTTTGTACAATCATATAATATATGAACATATATAATACCTTTAATAAATACAGAGGGTACATGGATGAACAATAACTGTAGCAAGGGGGATACAAAATGGATGCAGACGCGTATGGCAAGCTAAGCGGCTCAGAACGTGGGACTAGCTACGCGCAGCTTCTTTCTCGTTACGTGCAGCTTATTAACCAATCAGATTCGCGGTTTTAAACACGTGGAGCTGATGTAAACATCCTCTCTCACAAATATTACGTTGTTAATTTTTGTAAATGAAAATATCTGTAGTCCTATATCAGCAAAAAATGGTATAAGTGCTATTAAAGTAATATCTGAACAGAATGATGATTGTTCTATATTTAGGGGCTATCATTTTCTTCGGAAGGGATCCCAAATATAGGGGTCATACTTTTTGGAAAGAAAAATAAGGGGGGGGGGGGTCATAAATTGATAATGACAAAATGTAGGGAGTCACAAGATGACTACAGATAGTGTGTTTATTGTATTCAAAAAGACTGATTTCAATACAATTTTAGCCTGTCTAGGGGGTACGGTGTATTTTTAAATTTGTTGTAAATTTAGGAACCCCCCCCCCCCCATCAAATTGATGACCCATTTTACTCTATCCATATTTACACAGTGGCAGGTGATATCGCTTTCCCTGCAATATCTTTACACAGCGCTTTACATCAGTAGTTGTTGTTGTTTGACCTTCATATCCCCTGCACCGCTAATACAGCCCGAGTATAAAGTTACTTGCTATTAAACACGGTGTAAACTTGGAAACACTAAATAAATATGCTTTGTGTCATTTTAGCCAGGCATTAGCAACATGTTCTCTTGACACGTGCTGGGATTTGGCCTCCTTTACCCGTTCGTTATCTATGCTAATTTCGTAAATTAATTACAAGATAATAATTGTGAAAGAGGATACCTATAACTATACTACGCGCAGCTAACGACCCAACCACGTGATTAAATTTGACTATTTTGATTGGTCAAACAGCTGCTCGTAACGAGAAAGAAGCTACGCGTAGCTGTTCCACGCTTTTGGCCCCCTTGGCTTGCCATAGACGCGAGTTGTAGTGTCATCGGAATATTACAACAAAATTAATAATGATATCAAGTACTACTATTTATAAATATCATGTAGGTGTAATAAATGAGGGTCCATAATTCCAAATATCAACCTTTGAATGACCCAAATCTCTAACAATAGATAAAAACTTGCTGTACTGTAGCTGTTGCCTATTACAGCTATTACAGGTGCAGGCTAGCTAGGCCTACATAAATTATATTTCTTAATTGCATATTTCTTAAGCAACTGCATGACTTATTGACACATTTGTGTGAAGATGGTAAGCTGTTCAAAAGGAATGTTCCTTCGATTATTATATCAATAACATTTTTTTTAAATCAAAGCAAAACGCTAGACAAAGTAATACACATTATATACAAAATATCGGTGCGAGAGGTCCCGGGTTCAATTTCCGCAGGACCAAACAAATCTGATCCGCTTTCATCATCCGGCTCATCTGGTAAAGGCGGGGCAGATGACCTTGATAAAAGACCTCGGATCTGATCAGGGTAATACGCCCGATTGTTAGCTACACTTGCCTGTCCTTTCAAAATGCACCAACCAGCTATCTACGGCGCCCCCCCTTCACCAGGTCACTTGTGCCTTGCCGATGTTTCGTCAGCTATTGCGGGTAATCAAATTTGAAGAGTAAAGAGGGCTCACATGTTAGGGTCATAAAAGGAAAAGCTGCCGAAAGCTCTCAGCATTTACATAATTTTTAAAAAGAGTAAAAGTCAAAAGGTGAAAAAATTTATATGAAGTACAATTATGTATAAGATTTGGATGTTGAGGGCCAGATCTCCACAAATCTTTTGCTATTTTATAGAGTTAGTTTATAACATTTATAATATAGAATTTGTGGAAACAAATTAAATGTTATATTTTAGAGCTTTTTACTTTTACCCACTTTCACTTTAGAATGCACAACAAAACACACTGTTTGTATAGGTTAACATAATTTGAATATCATAGCATAGTATGATTGAACAACGTTCTTGACTGATGTATATCCTGTTGCGAAGTCCACTGATGACTTGCGCAATATATATCCTTTGCGTACAAAATCCTCGCACAGATGATAATTTCTAAAACGGTGCTGCTTTCATCATTCACACACTTTCTTCGGGAAACAGCGATACATCTACTCTGTTTCTACTTACATTGACAGATGTTTTGTTTCATAAGCAAGACTTCAGCTATCAACAGACAAATATCATTACAAAGATGGGCTCTTTGGAGTACTCTGAATCTTTTTGCTGATTAATAGCACATTATCATGATTATTGGATATGGAAAGTGACTGGCTCACAGGTACCTTTATTTGAAGGCATAGCAGTGATCACATTACTTCGAAACACAACATTTCAAATAAACTCTGCCACGAAATCATGTTTACATTTTGTTATACTAAATAGATGGAAAGTCCTGATTCTACTAATACCGCACTACTTCACATCCACATTAAAGCAATGATGTGTGATTTGCATGAAGAATAGAATATTTAAATGGGTGGGGTTTTTTTTGAGAATTGAAATTAAGGGTGCACAACCAAGCATATAATAATTTGGTGGTGTGAAATCTGAAGCAACGGGTTTTTTTTTCACATAATGCAATAAAATGATAAAATTGTGTCATATGGGGATTTTTCGATCCACAAAATAGACCTGACTGACTTTGTTATTGTGATGCTAGGGGATTCCCATTTTAAATAGCTGCTAATGTAAACAACGTTAAATGATAAAATTGAATTACTCGGGGCATATTACAACGTAAGGACCAAAGTTGCATCGAAATCTAAAAATAGTACTAAATTGTGAGTTATTTTGCCTAAATTTACATACCTTAAAAAGCAAGAATTTCACCATTCATTTTCAAAGACACTATATTGTTTTACAAAATAACCAAACCTGGCAAGAAGTTGGGTTTGTGTTTTTATTTTGGCACACTGTAGAGGCTGAAATAATATTCTGATACTCTATTTGTTTTGTTTTGTAGAAGGTTACAAAACTTTCAGCAATGACGCCCCATCCATTCCACCCGGACCTCCTCCTCCATATTCATCGAATAGGTATATGGTCGAATCCAACGAAAAGTGTACACGGCATGTTCAGGGCCATAACTTAAAAGTATTAATCAATTGGCATTCGTTTTTGTATTGTGTTTATTCGCCTTGATCATACGCTTTGCGCCATATATAATAAGACCCCACAAAAAAAAAAACTTAGACACAGAGACCCCAAAACATGCTATTTTTACCAATTTTTTCAAAATATTTCTTAAAGTATTTTTAAAAACATCTAAATCAGTTATGAAAAGAAGTCATTGGATGGAATCTAAATTGATTTCCTGAAAGGTGTGTATTCAAAGATTGCCTGTTCAATTTTTCACATATTTGTACATAATTATGATTTTTTGTGATACTTTTTGAGTGGTATTTTTTACATTACCTACGAATACAATTTTTCATAGCACTAGATATATCTTTAAAAATGGAAATCACTAATAAATGCGCAATTGATACAAGCTTTGATATGTCCAATACTGAAATGCATTGCATTCGGACATCTTTATTATTGTGTTTAGCTGCCAGAAATTCTAAATGGCACAAAGGTAGGTTTGGTAAAAAATATGCATTACCTCCGAATACATGTTAAAAGCTGTGACATTTCCACAAAGTGAGAGAATAGTAAACAATAGTTAAGCAATAGGTGCAGGGTAATACACTCTTTATTTCTACCAAGTTTCAATAACCTGCGTTTAAATATTTCTGAGATGTCAACAATAAAAGCAAGTATTCGTAGGTAAATTTCGGTAACCGAATGTTACCTACGAATACACTTTGACATCATGACAGTATTGTGAAACACCGCCATTCATGCCAATGCCCATATTGGTACATAACGAAGGCCTGTGTGTTTGCTATCAAATCATATGTCAATGAAAGTTGCGAATTCACATACATGCCCACCATGCAAAACTGAATATGGCTTAATTGGTGAAAAATATGTACTGAAATAGACGACGGTCTGCTCATTTGAAAGAAAAATCAGATTCAAAGAAGATTAGAAGGGACAAATACTTGGATTTGTCAACTGTCATGTGTGCTTCATTTTAAATGTTTACCGACCTTCTGGTTTCTGAGTAATTTGTGTCCAAATTGATTTATTCGAAGGTAACTTTTGACGTTTTCGCTAAGGTTACCTACGAATACCATGGAAAAAACGACTGTTCTCATTGTCTCATGATCTAGACAACACATTGATGGACCCTGGTATAAAGCTAATTGTAGTTGCCCTCAAACGAAAGGCCACAAGACGTAACTGACTCCAAGATGGACTTCACAAGTCTGCAATAACGGTTTTAAGCGATTTGTGTGCAATTAAGCAAATTAAAGTCACTTTAGTGCCTTTGTTTCTTACTTCAATCCTCTTTAAACCGCTGTGAACCGACATTATTAATACATGATAGGGTCTAAAGTATCAATAAACGCACATAAAGAAAATAATACATTCAAAGTGCTTTATAAAATGAAGTTTTGATTGCGATATCCACCAAAAGTCTAATTCTTACCTACAAATACTGAAATGTTACTTACGAATACAGCATAATACATGACATGTGTAATGAAGTGTCCCTACCAATGGAAATTAATTGTCAAAAACTTTAAGCGGTACCCCAGGACACTATTATTACCCATATACGGATTCATTCAACAATTATTTATTATGTAAAATTGCTGATTAACCACTTGTATATCAAAATGAAGTGGTCAAAATCTTGCTAAAAGCATCAAAAATTTTTGATCTAAGGTAATAGCATTTATTCATTTGGACGTACCATCTGAAAGAGATCTAAAACTACCATTTTATTAATTCATTACCATAATAGCAAAATTTAAACCTATAAACTCAATATATATATTGTTAAATCGCTCATGTTACCTACGAATACCCGGGTTTCTTCACCTTTTCATTGTATAAAGCGTTAGGTGTATGCGTATAATTCCTAATATTCTTGAAAACATATATCATACTCGTTCTTATACAATGTGTAAATTGATTCATACTCATTTGATAAATAAAATACAGAAACTGACCTAAACTTCATTTTCAAAAATAAACTAGCATAAATTGACTAAGATCATATTGATCGCGTTATAAAAATAAAACAAATATTTTCTGGTTGAGTTAGCATTTTCCTGACACCCTGTGGTCTACATTACACGAAACAAGCGTTAATGGGAATATTCCATTTGTTTTAGGTTGATTGGTATTGCGATAGTGAAAGCATCCTAGTGGTATTCGTAGGTAACATTGGGTTTTGATATCACATTTACTATCACACGTCCTGGATTTATTTTTCAAGATTAGTAATGGCACTTTTGGTTCCTATAAGGCCAATATGTCATCAATCAATGGGCAAAAGGAAAAAATTGTGGAGACATTTTTATTTCGGACTTTTATTTTTGGCCCGTGGACACTTTTGGTTGGATTCGACCATATATTTCCACTTTGTCGTTACGAAAACAAACCACGCAAAATCGTTGGACTGTATAATGGAACCTTTTAGTTAAAAATATGATTGTGATTAAGGTCTCGGATAGCGACGTTTTTACGTATTTTTTATGGGACCTGAGAGCATATCAAGACACACCAAATTGCATTTTGAATACGAGGAATGTCCTTCTGATGTCAAATGTTTTTGAAATTCACGATATAATACAAATATTATGGCAAATCATTAAAAATTTACATTTTGACATTTAACAGTAAATTCTATAAATCTAACGATATGCACTGACGGTATTAGACCTGAGATTGGGTGATAAAAATGTCATTTGCTGAGGTTTTCAGCTATCTTTTATTTTTATTTGATCAAAATTGAACATTCCGAAAAACTGTCAACAGAAAATGCGAAAATAATCCATAATGAGTGTTATCCCATATTAATACATGAATTCTATTTCTTATGTATTTTATTGTTTTCAAGCAGTGATATTTTAGGCATCATTGAATACAAATTAATTACAGATCCAAAATGCACCAGTTAAACCAAACATAATGTTGCATTGAATATCAAAATGTTACAACAGTAAAACATAATCATTCTAATCATCAAAATTATGTTAATTAGCTAATTAATATTCATTATTACTTTAAAGTCAATTTTCTCGTATTTCATATTTTCACCAATTTTGGAATTGCTAAAAAAGCTACATACACTTTAATAATTTGCCATCAATTTTTAATAATTTGCCATAAAATTAGTTCATGAATTTCAAAAACAATCAAAATTATTTGATATCAGGAGAACATTCTTTGTATTCAGATGTGCTCTCAGGTCCCACAAAAATAATGTGCTAAGGTGGGTTACCGATATGGTAACAATATAATACACTTAGAATACTGACAATTACACATTTGAACGCATCACCTGGCGCTCGGCTATAAAGAATTAAGATAGGGCGTTGGCCAGTTGGTCCCTAAAGTTCATTTTAAAACTATTCTTTAGATTAAAAAAAGTAAAAAGGCATTATTCAAAATGTTTGTACCATAATGTTTGATGACATTATTGTTCTTATTATTTACATCGTAGTTTACTGATCGATTGGATGAAGGCGATTTAGATGGCGCTGAAAGGGCAGGAAGAGCATCCAAAATGTACAGCTATATGGCTCACTTTGTATTTCTCGTTATCACCGTGATTGCTACCATTGTCATCGTAGTCTGGGCACAAAACCAACCTGACATGTGAATTGTTGAATATCTAATAACATGTCTCAGAGCGATCGTCGTGACTTTTGGCTAGCATTGCTATTCATTTTACGTATACTGCGCCAAAAAAAATATCGTTACACTTGGAAAAATAATCACAATTTCATACCTGAACCATATTGGAATAAATTTGTTTTTGTAATAGATGCACTAACAAATCCTGCACATTATGACACCATATTGAATCCAATGTGACCTCCAGAAGTAAAGTTACAAGCAATTGAATAGACGAAGGTTCAGTTTTAAAAGTGACAAATTAGCCTATACAAGGCACAAAAAGATTCCAACAAGCGCAATAAAAAGACTACACAGTTTCTGCAGTGAAACTTTATTTAAAGCAGTATTTATTTCAGTTTTTTACTTCTCTGTACTTTTCATAACTTGCATATTATTTGTCAGCTCTTTTGTTTCAGTTTTATTTTGTTCCTTTTGTTTTAAATTAAAGGCACACATAAATTAGCCAATTACCACTCTCAAACCAAATGTCTAGTCCGTGGAGTTTTGAATAGGCCAGTGTGTCACTTTTAAAACTGGACTTTCGTCTAATCAAATGCTTGTAACTGCTTCTTGAAGTCAGATTGGATTCAATGGAGTGTCAAAATGTGCCGGATAGTGCATCTATTAAAAAAACAAATTTACCCCAATATGGTTCTGTTTTGAAATTGTGATTATTTTTCAAGTGTAAGGATACTTTCTTGGAGCAGTATATTACATGCATATGCAACGCTCTGCATGGTTTATTGTTCTATTGTGTCTGATTAGAGCGCTGACATATTGGAAAACGTTGCAAATCAATATTCATGAGTGTACATTCGACGTCCAATTTTCGAAATTGGGTGACTTGTGCTTGGCAGGTGTAAAATACATCTGACTGGGGTTTTTAATTACGTAACGCATAAAGGCATTGACATCACCGAATGGCTGCCTAGTGCTGTTATAGTGTTGTGTTTGGTTTCTATTACATTTATTTATGATTCCTTTCTTTTCCTTTCTCTGTACTTTTCTTGGCCTACACTTTATTACTCCCTCGCTCTCTCTTCCCTTCCCCCTTTTTTTTTTCTTTTTGCCCCCTCTCTCTCCCCTTCTCATTCCAATCATTTCTCTTCATCTTTCTATTTATTTATCTTTATTTATTTATCTTCATTTCTTCCTCTTTCTCTCTTCCTTCAGGCCTCCTCTCATTCTCCATATCCCTTCTCCCTATCTTCCTCCCTCATCCCTCCCAAGACATCTCACAGAGGAAGCTGCCTCCTCCCTCCCCCTTGGTACGCCACTGTTTCTATGCCAATCTCATTCTTAAAATTAAATGTCAATTTGTGCAGTATAAGACAAGTGTTATCATAATTTACTGCTTGAGCGAAGGTAGTAATACGTTTTGATAATTTTGAATAAAATCCTTGGATTTACAGTTTTAATCGTCATCAGTTCAGTCATTTAAAACCATTACAAAATATTGTTATATGTTAAATATTAACTCGCCGATTATTTAATCTTTATTCATTCAAATATTATATAACGAAAGAATAAAAAACATACGACTAAGACAACTTGAGCCAGTAATGGCGTTAACACACAATAAAAACATAAAAATTAAAAAACAACCAGACAGATTGGAGTGTAATGATATTTTTGATATACTACAACTTCACCGTACAAATATTAAAACTACTATTATTCGGGCGATTCATATTTTCGTGATTGGTAGAATAGTCAGTTTTATCAGTGAAACTGTTAATAATATTCATCTTCTGAATCATCTACAGCTCCCGGTAACGGTGTGGATATTCTTGGCGTGAATATTCTAGACTTTGCCTGCAAATAAAAGATAATACCAGTATTAAATAAATGATTTTAAAGAAGAAAATAATGATCTTAGACCTGTGGTTACACATCGCGGCGTATCGCTAGGTTTCTTTTCGTTCTGTTATGACTGCAGTGGCGACGGAAGCATTAACATTTAAGGGTGGTGGGGGACGAGCATATCTTGTTCCTGTTCGACTGGAAATTCTGTTGCGCGAGGAAATCGAGCAAAAATTGTAAATTTCAGACCATATTAGCCCCAAATGAGGTGTGTTTTGCTCTTGTGTGCACTTTTATTCTATTTTGGCCCCTTTGAATCATTTATTAGAAACTAATTGTAAGCCGATTCAAATATCAAGATTGCCGCCATTTTTAAGATGGCCGACCCAAAATTACAAATATTAATGTTAAGTATGTCATTTTTTGGCACCATCTTAACAAATGGCGGCCATCTTGGATTTTAATTTGGCTAATTAGATTTTAATTTGAACCCATAAGGAGTGTTTGTGCCAATTTTGTTGTTTGTACAGGGTGTCCCAGAATGATCTATACCGGAAAAGATGGAATTTTTTAGGTATGAAGGGCATGTTTATTGGTTATATTGTTTTGCATTTTAAGTTCTACATATATTTAGCTTTCTCAGATTTTTTTTAGATTTTAAAGATTGGACGTTTTTAGTAGAAGTTATAGAAGATTGCGTAAAAATGGTGAATTCTAAGTTTTGACAATGCAACCTATTTTGAAAATCTGTAAAATTACTAAGCGTTCAGCACCAAGTTATTTGGAAAAAGTTATGCAGGTATTTTAGTTGTGTCCCGTTCATATTTCCACTAAATATCCGATATCCATCTATTATTTATGATGTTACGAATCAGTTAAAGAATGAAAGTTGTTTGATTGACATTAAATGTACATAAAAAGATCCATGAGTTGATCAAGTGTGTTGTGCCATTTTTCAAGGGTATGCGAGTCGTTTGCGCTGAAAATGAACAGCAGGTTTTTCATCGATTTTACATTATTCCATGCCACGCCAAAACAAATAAAGGTAGCGTGCTGAAATTAACAGAATAAGTAGGAGACATGTCCAAGATTATAATACAGGTATCAAAAATAGATACACTGCCTGTCTTCTATTTTTAGTTATTTTTTGCAAACACGGTACAAATCATTCTGGGACACCCTGTATGACTTTGGGCTCGATTGTATCTCAACTCTGCAGAACTATATTGTTAGATAATACACATTATACTGCGGTTAGTAAGAAAATGCCGTCATTTACAAAAATAAAAGCCAACCTGTTTTTTTTCTGGTTTTTTTTTAGAAAAAAGTACTCACCGATTCCATTCGTGATCGAGCATGCACAGACACTAAAATGAATAGGATAATCAGAAAGGGAATTATATTAAGGGATCTAGAATGAGCGTTTATGGCGTTTCGACAGTATTTGTGGGACATGAGAGCACCTCATACGTATCGAATTGCATTCTGAATACTAAGCATGTCTTTCTGATATCAAATAATTTTAATTTTTTGAAATTCACGATATAATACAAATTTTATGACAAATTATTAAAATTTGATATTTTTCAAATTTTGAAATATAACAGTCCTCGAAATAAATTTTATAAATCTAATGATATATTCTTAAAGTGTATGTAGCTGGGAGGAAAAGCCGACGATCAATTGAAAATGTTGACCTTTTATATTGAAGATATGGATTTTTCCCCAAAAGACCTATTTTTTGTGTGTTTTGGGGAAAAAAATCCATATCTTCAATACGAAAGGTCAAAATTTTCAATTGATCGTCGGCTTTTCATCCCACCTACATACACTTTAAGTATAAATCATCAGATTTATAAAGTTTACTTCAAGTACTGTTAAATATCAAAAATATCAATCTTTAATGATTTGCCATAAAATGTGTATTACATTGCGAATTTCAAAAAATCAAAATTATTTGATATCAGAAGGACATTCTTCGTATTCAGAATGCAATTCGATATGTCTGATGTTCTCTAATGTCCCACAATAAATACTGTCCAAACGTTCATACCCCTTCCCTTAATGTTTTATGGAATGAGGGACTGTACTGATTTCAACGATAGTATTATAATAATAGTGCTGCACACTAAAAACAGCCGTCTGTCACCAGGCGATATTCAAATTTTCCCGGTACCGAAATTGCCTGTGGCAATGACGTCCCAGTAACACAAGAAAAGCCTGACGACAATTGAGCACAGATAACCATGGCGTCATTGCCACAACCAATTTCGGCGCGGGAATATGAGTTTCTTTTAAATAAAGCCATGTGATTCGTGCTTGATAATTGTTTTTCTAACATATAAGGCATAATGTTGTGATTGTCAGAGTGTTCCTTTAAATTACTATTGAGCTGTTCGCAGATGAACACAAACAAAATATAACCATGATAACGGCAATAGTTTTACATTTAAATATCTTGTGTTTTTGAGGCCTTCCGTCGCTTCCAAATTTAAGCGCCCCAAATGCGATCAGACCCAGGGAGGCACGTTGTCCTCTTGCATGAAATATTGGGACAAAATATACCAAGGTTGGCGCGTATTTGTCGCGGTATAATCATTTTAGTAGCAGGTAAGATACGCATCTTATCCCCACTGCCCCTCATTCAGTACGTACCATCATCGATATCTAGCACACTTCTAGACATGAGTGAGTTCTCGCGTCCCATTGTTTCATTTGTATTCTCCTCTTTATTGCTGCAGTATTCGCTTCTACATCAAAATCAGGCCCATCGTATAACAGGTCATCATACTCAAGATCATCGTCTTCTTCGGGCTTTTCATCGCTTATGCTGACTTGCGTCGGCGTTTTCCACAGGGTTTGAGCCGGACCTTTAAGTGGAATTTTTGCTGGGGTAATAGAAGGAGGTTCAGTTGGTGTATTATTGCGAGATTGCCTTGTTGTATTTCTCGGGGTGTGAGCCGGTGTGTCAAGCAGAATTTTGGTCGGGGTGTCAGTACGGGTTTGAGTAGGCGCTTGTCTTACGTTTTGAGTGGGCGTTTCAAGTTGGATTTTGTTTGGAGTGTTAGAAGCGGGCTCAGTTGGTGTATTAGTAGAAGTTTTGTTGTCATGGTGTTTTATTGGTGATTTTTCTGGTTCTTCATTCATTCTGGATGATCTTGAAGGAGTGGGTGACGGTGCAGCAGAATTAGTATTCATCTCATCACTGACCGGTTCACCAGCCATTTTGAATACAACTGTACCAAATGCCTAAATAGAAAAGAAAGCAATTTCGCATTACAACATCTGTGACAGTTTAACTTATGGAATAAACACAACCAGGGTTGGCATACTTGTAATACTTACACATGTTCCAACTTACATCTATGAGCAAACTGTCAAATTCGCCCTATTTGTAGTAAAACGGGACGATTTTCTGTTGGTCCGACATATTATCATAATTGTTCAGATTATGATAATATGTCGGAACAATCGCAAATCTTAGTCTCCTACGAAGCCAGTTTGGTTACGCTCTCCCCACACATGTGGAGGGAGCGTAACCAAACTGGCTGCAAAGGAGATGAACTCTGAGGCCGCACTCGGCGTTCTAATCCAAACAGTGCGAGATATTTCGAGTGATAGAGGAGAAGTTTATGATGTTGATTTTGGATTTTTGAAGAGATGGGCGTTCGAACGATCGACCCTCATGAATATGCAAATATTATCAGTGCATACACAGCACGGAAACTTTCCCTGTCGGTAGATGGTCTGTATTAATTAATGGTTTTGTTTTTGTAAACTAAATAGGAAGAAATGAACTCACCGTAACCATGGCTCCCTCCGGCACTGCGGTCTTTGCCAATTCTATTTTCTGGTCTTCTGCCTTCTTTTTTCTCCAAGCCATTCGAACCTTATTCAGAAAAAACCTTATGCGATTAATAAGCAAACTTTGTCTTGAATTATTTGAGAGCAAGTCCTACGTAGAAGTAATGAAAATATAACTATTACGAAGTTATTTGGAACACGCTCGGTATATTTGTATGATTGGTTTTCCAAGCTATTGTTCTTCCAAATATCTTAAAGAGGTACTTTGTGAAAGTATCAGAAACCTACATAGGATTAACACATAATGTGTGTATGCATAACCTTTCTTGCCGATTTGGTAGTTTGAAAAAGACATTGTACAATTTGTATTTTCTACTATCTGTCGACATACAGATATTACAACACATTGGCCTATGGGGCACTTCAATTCGTGCAATTGGGCGTAACTCGCAAATTCAAAAATTGGATGTAGTCTTTTTTTAGTCTATCTATTGAGCCATACCCGTGAAAGAGGATGCTACAATCACGACTACAGAAATAGATTTTACCTAAGTTTTTCTAAATTCATTATATTTTTGTGAATAGTAAAAAATAATTCAATTTCACGAAAATAATGTTTAAAATTATTTAACATAAACAATAAGTTACCTTTATTATTTTCTTCAATTCATTATAATTACCTCGGCATTCAGAATGCAATAAACTACGAAAATGAAAACACCTTGGAGAGAGTTGAAAATGGCAAATAAATAAATGAACATGATGGTTTCGCTATTTACAGCTATTAGTCCAAGAGTCCATGTGATACCAAAAATAGGGAGAAGTACTAACACGCCTTTCACACCAGATCTGTCAGGAAAACGAAACATTCTTAATACCAGTTATGCAATTTATATCTCTAGGTAAATGTACTTATATTTGTCACTAGCTACTACAAATGTACTCTTCAATGACCAATCGTACATAGGATAAGGAGCGATACCGTATAGCCTTTAAAAAACGTGAGTCCAGTTGAATAAATAACAACCTTCACAAACGTACTCTTGCCATAAATTGTCTCCCCATATACATAAAGCCAGTACAAAAAGTTGTGTCTAGATTTCCAATTCAAATGTCATTATTTGCCCAAACAACGATTAACCCATTATTCTTAAGATTACTTTTAATTTTGTAAAGTTTATTTAAATTAATCAGCTTGAAATCATACTTGACATGAGTGAAGTAATGGGCGTCAATTTCTTTAATCTCAGAAGATTGGATTATGACACGCACGATCAGTCCCAGAATCATCAGGTTTACCTAGGAATCATACAAAACAGTACAATAATTATACATGAATACGATAAGGATAATTCACTGAGTGCAGCTATAATGAAAGACAAAGATAAAGAGAATTTATCGCGTCTGACGTCATCTGTCAATCAAACTCGAGCACGGTTTGTTTACAAGTGTCGTGATGATGACTTGCTGAACGCGGATTTATAACCGGGCGCCTTATTGTTAATTTTGCACCTTTCGACATGCAGACCATCTCAAAAGTTAGGTCTTTATAGTAGGAAACTTTCTTAACCGAAGACACCATGTCCACGATGCCTAAAAAGCTGCTTTTTGCCTTGTAAAAGTATGTAATTTTTCGCCATTTGCTGCTATTCCTTTTCTCCGAGCAGCACCAGATAGATCGGTCTTCCTTTTACGCGCTGATTAACCTGTGTAAACCAATCAAGGATCGTGATTGACAGTGACATCAGACGCGATAAATTCTTTTTATCTCTGTCTTTAATTATAGTGCATTAGTAAGATGATCGCACGCGCAGTTGAGTTATTGCTTTTTAGGTCGTATAGATTGCAGCCCACTCCCAAGGTCACTACCCCCCCCCCCCCTCCCCCATTATAATTAAACTAAGAAGGGCAAAAAGAGTTTGTATCGGAAGAAAATGGAGCAACACCCAAAGCGGGATTTTTTTTTACTGAAGCAGTAAATGCGATATGTGCTACTTCTTTTGTTTCTTTATCAAAGTAAATGATTTACCTACCAAAACAAGAAACAATACAGGTGCTGCAAATGCCCAGATAAGTCCAGAATTTGTGTCCAGCCAACAGCTGAAGGAAATATATGTAAGTTTAAGTGTAAGAATCCAAGGTGAAATTTAGCAGTAAACACACACACCCCCGCGTGAGCGAATCCCAAACCGTCATCCTAAACTAAGGCAAAACTTACCATCCTCGCGAAAGTGCTTTCAAAACACATTTGGTTATCGAATGCATTATACCCGGTTATATGTACATCTACATACTTTAGTATGTGGAATCTAATTCATTGTACTCGTTTAATGTACGTCAACCTGTACGTGAGCGTCAATTTGATGTCATTCAAGCGTTAGTTACTGCAACATTACGTGACACTGCGCGTTCACGTATCGCGTCCACGTACGACAAACGCAATAATTTGTTGCCACACAAAGGCTATATTTGTTACCACACACATGCCACACACCAATTCGCCAAAAAAGTGCCTTATTTTTATCTAATTAAATTCAGCAATAAAAACCTGTTTTCGGATCCATAACCATCATAACCAGCGCCGAAGGATATTCCTGTTATGACCAGCGGCACACCCCAGCCAATTATCAGGTATGGCATCAATTGTTTATTTTCGGCTCCAAATACCTGGTCAAAAATTAGAATAATTAGCGTTAAGGCTAGTATCATTTTATGTTTTAAAATGTTGAAAATTAGAGAATCAACAATATTATTTTTTGTTTCTACTATCGTCCATCGTGTAATATTGAATAGACAGGTCCAGTATTTGAAGTACTGTATGCTGGCGTACCAACTACGATAAACCTACCTAATTCCTATCGTTTATTCTCGTTCTTAGTAAGTTAAATATCATGTTAATAACTAAAAACTATTTTATTTAGCAAAAATAAGTTTCCGTCATGAAAGCTTCACTTGCACGTGCGCGTGCGCGTATTTACGCATGAGGCATATGCCTATATAGCGATACATACTGTATACCAAGGCTAACCAAGATAAACCAAACTCACTGGCTAAGAATTCTATTACCTCTACGACCCATTCAAAACTGTGCACTGTGATTTGTTGAACCGCGTCACGTGAAAGACTTTTAATTACAATAAAGTGGCCAGGGCAACGAACTTTATGTTCTTCTTGCATAACAGCGCACAGCATAGCGCGATGCAGTATAAGTTCAGTTACATATTCTACGCAAAGCATTACGCTTGGTTATATTCAATATTTCCACAGTACTCGCTGTCTCTTACGCTTTGACTATGCGTACGCGCTCCGCCTTGAAGTAAATAACTTAAAATATTTGGGCAAAAAGTGGATATTTTCTCTTTAAATCGCACTATTTTGTGTTAATAGAACAGAAATAAAGGGTGCAGCATTATCCTTTACACGCAAATAATGTATTTTCGGCAGTTAAAAGTTTAAATAATGGGTATTTACGCTTTTACTGCCTCGAACACATTATTTGGGTGTAAAGGATAATGCATTGAGTTTATCATTCTGACAAACCCAGATAAGTACTATAAACCGTTCCTTTGTATTATGCTGACTGTAGAGGGCGCCATTATCGTTTGCAGTGAAAATACGTTTGTGGCATGGTAACCACCAGTGGTCGGCGATTCACGCAAGGCGCAGATTGTATAGGGACAGTGTAGGCCTATATAGTGTGATAATCCTAACGATATATTTTATAAAACACTTGTTTTCGCATGCATACCCTGAGAACCTTCAAATAAAGATGTACGCCCTCCACGAGCAACCATGCAAACACAGCTAGATAAGCGAGGTGAAGTAAAACTGCTACTACTTTACACGTTTTCTGTTTTGAAAATAAAAGAAAATATGTCATTTTACATGAAATTGTAATAATCTGTGTTCCCTATTTGAATAAAGAATTAGCTGCATGCATTTGACACTTTCGATGTGAAATCACTGAATGGGCCTTTATACTGGCGTAAGCACCAAGGCGTAAAAAATCGCTACCTCTCTTCCAGGACGTGTTGCGCCCTTGGGCAAGGCGCTTTGCTTCGCTTGCCTCACCCCACCAATGTGCAATGGGAAGCTGTTAGGGGTAGTCACAGTCGTTGTACTGATGAACCCTGCGCCATTTGCAGGCTGCAAATGTGGTTCCGACATATTCTAACGACGGCGGAATAAATGTAAAGCGCTTTGAGGCTGTTTTCGACATAAAGCGCTATAAAAAAAATGGCATAAAGCGCTATAATTATATCTACATTAATTTTATCTTATTGTCTCGAAGTCCCAATACATTCATCTCCGCGAACTCTGCACCGTTACATAATGTATCTACATTTATCTAGGCGGAATCTCTACCTCTGTCGAAAAAATGTGTTTTGGCGGCATAAGGGTGTGCTAGAATTAGTTAGGTCAGACCACACTCCACACCACATAGATACAGCTTGATGTTCTTACCTCATTTTCTGGATGCTCAACCCCAGCAAGAAATATGCATTGAACCAGAATAAGTGCGAATATTAAGTTTATGTGGACGAAGGTCGCCTCAGAGTATAACAAGTACCATCTGACAAAAATAATAAACAATATTTCTGCATTCAAATAGTTTATATATATAGATTTGTTTCAGTCATTGACAGCTTAAGTTGATTGCAATCAGTTCACAAGGAGAGATAAATAATTAAGCGAATAAAATTATTCAAAAGCAACATCAACATCGATAATTCACTAATGACTTCCAATAAAGAATCTTTTATCGGACACCATCTGATCAGGGATCCTCAGAACATTTCAGTCAAATAATGAAACTATCTGCCAACGTATTTATAACTGGAGATAAGTCGTAAATTGATGGTGTTGATGAACTAAAAATATCATTATTTAACTTAGCGATTTAGTTTAGCAATTTTATTTAGCAATTTCATGTAACTATTTAATTTAGCAATTCATTTGAAGATCGTTGAGATAATTATAATCATCACTATTCTGTTCAAATCACTATATTTCCAGAAAGACATTAATCTGGTTAATTATCATATAGATTGATAATATGAACAGCTCTTTTCAGAGATATCATAGTCATTATGTATATTCTGGTCCAGGATTGCTGAAGAAGTATTCCGATTAAAAGCTTGAATTTTTTATTTCCATCCAACGTTTTGGTTTAGGCTTATTGGTATATTTTTCAAACCATTTTTTACATGGCCCACCAAACAACTAACAATCATACATAGACCTAGGCCGATTTGATCACAATATATCATGCAAATATCCCGCTCTGAAAGTGCAAATTGCTATCCTCGGCGTTTGTACCACTAGCGCCGTAAAATGCCGAATTCAGCAGCCTTGTCTTGCGATAAGAAAAAATAAATAAAGTAATAGAAGTATGGACGTACTTTTATTCTTTCTTCATTTTGATGACCAACTTTTGTCTTTATCAGATTGTTTGCCATTTATCCGTTTCAGTAGCACATTCTATGCTTGTTTCAAAAATCTGAATTGTGATGAATTTTATGGTATTCTGGTACAGCAAATTGCTGAAGATACGGCAATATATCCAAATGATCTGATTACCTTAAATGGAAGAACACCCATAGGGTTAGGACTGACATAAGAAGTGATACTCCACACCCGATATATGCTATCAACAGAATTGATATTTCTTGCGTTTTTGAAACCTATATATAAAAATAGAAACGTGTATGACAAGAGTGGATAACAGAGTGAGTAATAATACAAATTGATAATATAATTTCGGTATTCTACAACTATTAATTGCTTTTTGACGAACATAGACGGTATTATATAGTCTTATTCCAAAAATTTAACAAACAAGCAGACCAACCCAGTCTCTTCACTAAAGTGCTAATATTAAGCACTGTACAACAGCCTTAAGGTACTACTATTGAGCACATTAGAGCAGTGATAGCTCTAATGTGCAGTATATTCAAGGTTTGTTAAGGTTACGCAATGTTTGTCAATTTAAACAAAAAAACAACATTGGTGTTTAAAAATATAACGTCCGCTAGTCCGGAAGGGCTGAGCTCGCCGACTTCCATAGTAAAGACTGGCAACTAATGGAGTTTCAATATCGAAGAGCCCTGCAGTCCATAAAACAAGGTGAATGAAATGGATGACAGGTTGTCTATAAATATGAATGAAATGAGTGACGGTCGTTTGTTTAAAATATTTAATGAGTGACGGTCTGTCTGTAACGAATTGGAATTCCTTTACAGGCAGCACTTTCATTCTTAAAGACAGCCCATCACCCATTTTATATTTTTACATTTTTATATTTACCCATCAATTTCCCTTCATCTTCAGGCCCCCCCCCCTCTCAATATTAAGAATTACTTAAGACTGTTGTACAGTGCTTAATATCAGCACTTAATAGTAGAGGCTAGTTGGCTAGACAGAAAGAATTGCACAATATTGTACCTGATGAGGCCATACATGCATAAGTAGTGCAAAGCTAGTAGAGTGATTGCAGTAACATGATGTATGATATGCCGAACTTTCGCCATCTACCTTCTCACACCCATACCTAGACCAATTCCTGAAATGTAAAATAGCAGCATAATTCATCATTATGTTAAATCGTGTGACTAATTACAGATTTATCAACTATAATTACTGGTAGAGATAAACTCGGAACGTCAATCAGACAAAATATGCCACACTTCCTGCGCATTTGATCAACTAATCACGGCACGTCTATGCCCTGACGTCAGACGTAACATTTCCGAGGTTATTTTTGCAGGCGATCATAAAAAAATATTTTCATTGGAGGTGTGCTTCTCTATGCTCTCATTCTTCATCATCAATAAAAGAGTATCAAATGCATATACAATTAACGAGTAACCAATCATATTGCTGACAATCAGCTCCCAAACTAAAACGGGTATAACCACATAATCAGCGGTACATCGATACATCTCAACCCTTCGGTACATAAGGTATATTGATGATGGCGAACATGATGCATGTTAAAACTGATAAGGGTTCAAATCCGCCGTCGATGGTGACGAATTCGAAAGCTTTTGAGCTCTTCTCGTTCCCAGCAAGCATCACGTTTGCCTATCAATCGCTATGCAACAAATGATGAGAATGGCGATGATACCATGTCATATAATAAATACTCATCATGGAAATATTTTATCGGCTGCTTTTGTTTCACATACTGACGTGGTAACTATAAACCATTTGTATTATACTGATTTCAGGGGGCAACGTTATCGAGCAGTTTAGAGTCATATTTCCCATGATCGCTCGGCGAACTCCGTAAGAAATATCAGGGCTTATATAGTGACGGTTTATAGTCAATTTGCATTCGTCAGTGTGTTGAAATCACAACACGTACTTACCCAGCTTCTTCATCCCAAAATACACAAATAGATTCTTTGATAAGAGTTCCTCCTGCAACATCGTCGTCCTCTGTTGGTATACGTGTTGTTACTTTCTGTCGTGATAGATCAAGAATTCATAATGTATAAATATATTTACATTTGTGAATGTTTCGAAGCATCTTTAAATACATATATACAGGGATTTAGGAGGTATGACTTAGGCCCTATATCCATTATCTCCTGCAATGAGGATATAGGATAGGATTATGAGAAGAGGTCCGATCACAGAATTAGAGAAGGAGAACCGGGACTCCCTATACCGCCACGTACAATTGCGCCGTCAGCTATGGGGAGAAAATTGGGGGTATTCGGGTCCTTGCCGACGGTGCGCGGAGATGAATGAAAACAATTCTGCGTCTCATCTGAAGCGTTTTGGTACTCGCGTGCAGGTCGCACCAATGCGTCTCTCAAATGCGCCCATCATCCATGTCGCGCTTGCATGACAACGAATACCTCGGGCGCATTCCGAGAGAAACCGAAAACCCACAATTTTTGCTCCAAGCCTGTATCAAGATGGCGGTCGAGTCCTGGTTCTCTGGTTTTAATTCTGTGGGTCCGATATCAATAATATACAAATATTGACTGCTATGAGGGGCATGGTTAAAATTATAGGCCCAAGGTGACATCAAAACCATGACTATGCCCCGAGGCGTAGCCGAGGGGCATAGTCATGGTTTTGAGATCACCGCGGGCTTATAATTTTAACCATACTCCGAATAAAAAGCAGTCAATATTTGTTTTATATACCAAATCTTAAGATTCTTGTCATCTGTTTGGTTAAAAGCATCGATTTTGGAAAGAGAAAGTAATAGTTTCAATGCGAACGGCACAGACGATGTCCGCGTAATTATAGCGCGCGAAAACATTAACGCGTGCGTAATATCATTTTACGCTGGGAACAAAGCACACGCAGAACTATGCCCGGTTTTGCGGGCATAGTCAAAACTATGCCCGCTCTTTTAACCAATAAGATGGCGAGAATCTTTAGATGAGGCATATAATAGGCACTATTAAACGGGTCTACCGAAGTTATTTGCTTTAGAGTGAAAATATAAACGAATTCTATCCAGACTGCATCTTCAGGCCGATTGATCTAAGACGATCAGTCGGCCTGAAGATGTACTTGGGGTTGAATACGACATGGAGCCACTCAAAACCAAGAATGTCGAATGATTTAATTTGCCACTTAATGTCAATGTTATTGTGTACCTTTTTAAGATTACAAAGTAATTTGATGTGCTGTATGCAAGAGTTAAAGATATAGAGGTTACATACAAGTGAAATACCGTAAAATTCCGTCTACAAGCATAAATATGCCTCTAAACGAGGTTTTTTTGACACAAGAGACAACAGGCAGACACTCTCAACAAAAACGTTATTTGGAGTTTGAACAACTATATTTCTGATAAAGGCGGCTGTACAAAGATGTATATTTGTAAGACCAATCTATTGCAATGTTTTTGAGAAGGGTATTGGCGTTTCATATCTTTCGTTAAAATAACCTTTAATACAATACTATACCTGTTTATGTTGTAGGTTGATGTAACATGGAACCGATAGTTTACTTTCATTGTACCACATCGTAAAAGATACAGTGTCACTGTTAAGTAAAAGCTCCACCGAATCATCGCTGTGCACGTGAAAAAACGTGAAAAAATCATAAGTCAAGGCAAACTATAAGAAATCAAAATTAGTCAAAATAAAGCAAAGTATATAATATTATTCCAATTTTTTGCAGAGTACTGAATGACAGTTTGCCACACCGTCCCTATAATACGCGATTCGCAGACCCGGAGTAGCAACGAGGAAAGACGAGACTTTTCATTGTAAATCGAATTAGTAACATTGCCCTCTGTGGACGAAATTATACAATAAGGGCGGGTTATTTGATTGTAACCAGTCATCTCCACGTAGCATACACCATAAATTTCTGATACTTGAGTATTACCTCTTTTTCTTGGTTTTTGTTGCTTCAGTTGTAGGCAATGAAGGCTCTATTCGTGCATGGCTTGCCACGAAATATGCTTCGACGCCACCTTATGGAAGTAGAGAAACACATATATTATTTATTCGATGAGTAGGATGATGATGAAGACGAAGATGAAGATGAAAATTTAGATGAAGTTTAGATCACGATCAACGAAGATGATAATAATGAGAACCTTACCAACAATATCAGGCATCAATTCCCAGTCAACGCTTAGTTTATCATCATATCCGTCGCTTGAATACGATGACTCCACGCGAAATTCGAAGTACTTGAGAACATCAGGTGAATTGACGTTACAAAAGTCAGATGCTAAGGAGATATTTAGAGAATAAAGGTATTGGTTTTAGCCACTGGAATGTATCTATCGTCTCATATAACACGGGCGACATCAATATTTTATGTAAAACAACGATAGATAGAAGCACGACAGCGGCTAAATACAATACCTTTATTCTCATTCTTAAACACTTCAATTCAAATAAAAATATCCTAAGTATTATAGATTTTAATCAAATTAAATCCTATAGTTTACAAGGAACCACCTAGGGCTTAGAATCGATCAGTCGATCAGTTGCTATGCGCCTCCGATTGGTTCAAATAGCGAGCACGCGTATCGCGTTGATGCTCACGGATTGACCCGTGTGATATCGTATCATCAGGAAGGTATATCCCGACTGTAGACAAGAGATCATCACAGCAGCACCATCTGCTGAAGCCGCAAGTCGATTAAGTGAAACCGTTCCTGGTAAGCGAAAAAATAATGCAGAATTGAAGTGTAACTCTTTATTCATCTTATTTTGCCTTATTTGGCCTCGTTACGTGATTTCTGTAAATCTTTTAACAAATATAACATACCATATTTTTTAAGTCCAGGACTTCTTGCAGTGAGGCAATTTCCTGTTGGCAGCTTCTTACTGTAACCATGTAATAATTCTGCAGATTTTGACAACGTTCGAAGATTGGTTTCCTACAGTATTAATGAAAAAAGAACAGAACATAAACGGAAGTATGGTTTCATCCTTGAGCCCTGTCGCTTTTCAAACGTTAGCATCGGTTTATATGTTGTAGGGTTCGTCACATACCTCCCATATAGCAAATGTTTGCTTTTGCTTACCAGCACAAGCCGGTACCCGAATTTTACACCTGGGTGGAGAGAGGGGAAAAGGGCAAAGGATCTTCCCAATGTGTAAAATGATGGCACCGTTAGGTTCGAACCCACAACATCACGACTTTGGGGCTTTCACTGAGCCCCATTTCCTTCTAAATAACCAACTTAGCATTTTAAATCATACATGGAATGACTTTAACTCTGTTTTAATAGTTACTTTTTTAATTGATAAGATTGTACAATAGAGGTTATCCATGTTCTATAAGCTGCATATCCTATCAGCGACCTTGTTTAGGATTTTCAAAAGAAGTACCTGCATGTGCAACCATGACTGTTTCAAAATAGCCCGCCAAAGTCATGCATGTAACTCCGAGGTCGTGCATTGAATGGGTTTGAATGAGGAATACTACGGGAATCAGCGTCTTTTGTTAGAAATCACGCATGAGTATAGTGGATAACCTCTATATATTTACTTACAACTGCATCTTGGTCTGATGGTACGTCCAGTAAAGTAGAAGATAATTTTGCTACTTCCTGAGAAATATATTGCGGAAGGAATGAAAACAAACTGATTCACCTTTTCGGTAAATCTTATAAGCCTTTGCGAGTCGACTTCAGATGTCGTCATTTGACGTCACGCCGATGCGCACATCGTTTAGTGAACATCGCTACTGCGCATTTCAAAGCCGGGAAAACGTAAAGTGCGCAGTAACGATGTGCGCATCGGCGTGAAAATATCACAGGTCTACCCGCAAAGGCTTATGGGATTTACTGAAAAGATCAACTGGTTAAAAGTAGAAGAAGCATAAGAACATATTTCAATATTTGATAATATGCCTATCAAGTAAAACTTATTTAATTATTTTAGAATAACATCAAAAAACAGTCCAAGTGTGTACAGCATATTGATCTGGATTCAAGTGCACATTAATACGGGATTTAGTGCCCCACTTGCGGATACCTCGGATGCGACTGCTGCTGCTTCAATGTCCCCTGATTCCAATATGGGAGCATCGTGGACGTAATTAAATACTTCGTCTATTTTGTCGGCTGTAAATAGTCCATCTTCTATCTCTTGCATAACAGCTCTGTTGGTTGACCTTAGGAAATTCGTATGCGTGATGCAAATGTTACGACCATTGACCTATTTGTGAGAATAGTGTTTAAAATGTGAAGTTAATCGATGGAAGAATATTGGATCATTGTTTGAACAAATGAGGCACATCGTATTATTATAGCTCGGGTTCGTGTTGCTCGGGCCGAGAATGGGCAACGGTACAAGGGTGCCATTCAGCGCCTCAAGTTTCAGGAAAATGATACTTTAAAATAAATTATATAGTTGTAATATGACTTTGTGTGTTGCTCCTTTCTTGTGAATCTTGATAAAAATCATTCCACCTACCCGAAATTCTAAATCGTCAATTCCATCAACATCCATGCAGGGACTGAGAGTAGTTGTCCTTTGCAATGTCGTCATCGTCGTTGTAGGTAAAGTTGTCGTTGGTAAAGTTGTTGTAGGTGGCGTGGTCGTGGGCCCAGGTAAAGTTGTTGGAAGTGGCGTGGTCGTTTGCTCAGTTGTCCTGCTCGCCATAGTTGTAGGAGTTGATGCTATGATGACATTAGCAAATATTAATTTACTTGGTGAGAAAAGTGTACAAATTAAACTCCAACACACTAGCCTACTTACTTTAATTTCGCATACCCGGAGCACTTTTTGCGTCTGCGTCATCAGCCGATGTTTTAACTCTTTTAACGATTTCTTGAAAACGGCTTTGGGGCCAACGTAATCAGATGACGTCACACTATGCAACGTTACCGAAGTTGGCAAATTTCTGTGTTCTTGGTGAGTTTTATGGTTTGATTAGGTTGTCACACACAGGATCCATTTATTTATTTATTTATTTATTTATTTATTGTGATATTTATTATATCAAAAGCACTCGGTTCATATCATTATTAAAATAAGCCTCAAATTTATAAGCCACAGATCTTTAATAGAGCTAGCTAATGTTTTACAATAAATCCTAACTGTTCGCTTCCTATTCCATAGTCAATAACTTGTGGTTTTGTATGTGTACGACTTTTATTGTCAAACGCGGAGCCCTTCGGGTTATTTTTGAAAATGAAATAAGGATTGCAAATATCTTACTACAGTTTTGAATCATCAGGCACTCTTCAGCGAACCCGACAGAATACTGTTCCTGCTCGCTCGCCCTGCAGAAGACATTCTCGCCCTCGTATCCAACAACTGTTAACCATGAAGACAGTGTATTCCCAGCTCTAGTTTCAGTTACCGTAAAGGAAACATCGTTGCTATCAGCATCTAGCCACGACTCGGCGGTGTACCACTTAATCACGGGGTTGAAATGCGCTGAAGCTTGACACAAAACTGTGGTTGTGTTTTGAAGACATGTAGTTGAAACGATGTCCACATTTACTGCGAAAAAAATCATTACAAGTCGGAATCATAAAGAATTAGGGACCAATATTGACAAGATCAGTTGTATGTATTTCTTTAATGATTATTTTTTATGATGTGTTGATTTTGTCCAGTTTGCCTATGGTCCCTGAAATCAAGATAGGCTGGTCGGCGATCGGATATTAAAGTGCAGTAATATCATCACACAAGGGTAAAAGAGTCTTCTTCATTCATTGGTCCGGTTGCCTGGCCCGCAGGTCAACTTGAATAAGACGTAATTGTTTGTATAATTTGTATTATTAATTGCGAATTTTAAAGAAGTACAAAGATGTAATTTTCTGCTACTTGTCAAACTTTGCTGATAATTTATCCCTTCTGCAATCAAGCAGCAACAATAGAATATACAAGAGAGATGGATATATGCCTACGGACAGATAAAAAGACTTCAAGATTAAAAAAACACGTACACATGGAAGAGTGTAAAAGAAAGAATGAATGAGTTTTAACATGGCGCAGAAGAAAGACAGAGAAAGGGGAAAATAGAAAAGCGTGCGGGAATTATTCTTACCCCAAGACACGTTGACAGACGCCATTGCATGAGCACCATTTGTTAGATTCGCATAGCATGTGTATGTTCCTATATCCTGCTCGCTGAAACTCTCCACAAGCAACGTACTTACGATGACCCCTTGATCAAAATACGCAACTGGTTCCGAACCCTGCTTACTGGTAATATCTTGGGAATCAAATGCTCTAAACTCCCAATGAATTGACGATGTACATGCTTTATTTAGTGTACAAGCGAGCTCCATTCTACCCCCAAGGGAAACTGCAGATGACTGTGAAGCTAGTCCAACGGATAGAACTTTGTAAAAAACAATTAAAGTGCTAATCATTAACAACATTTAGCATTACTATACAATATGATTTACATGGGTCTGGTCTGTGGATATTTCATGGATTCAAAAACTAACACGCAAATAAATCAGTTCATATCGCAAAAGCAAAATGCATCATAATCATTGGATTAAAGCACGTCATGAAACACAACTGCGTATAAGTGAATAAATAAACGTACATGCGCAATGACGTCTTTGCAAATCTTCAATTGTTTAAAAAAGTGTGATATATTGGTTAACTACTATTGTTAAAAACTTACTTGTTTAGTAGTGTTTGTTTTGGTGGATGGGTGTTTGTTTGTTTGTTTGTTTTTTGTTTAAGTATTATTAAACGCTTTGGAAGCACTCACCATTTTCATATTTGCATACGAAACCTATCTGCGGCGTCGAACAGTCAGCATCAACAAATTTTCCCGGTGCCACGCTGAGTGCCACGCAATGGTTATCATGAGCTTGAGCGTTCGCCCAGTTTAAGTAAGTTTGTATGGTGCCATCGATGGCTCGCCATTCACTGGAGACTTGCCTTATTCCTACCCACACAGCTCTCCTGTTAAATACACACATTAGATTACAAGAGTCTTAAAAATAGAGAGTTTGCGAAATGAAATTTACTTCAACTTCCACGGCAACTGCAAATATATCGATTGAATGTCTTGTCGTTTAAACTTAATGTGTATCAATAGGCGATCAAGAAAAGGGTATGTGTCAGCGACTGCATCCCCGGACTTCATCAAACTTTCTCCCTCTTGTTTAGTCAAGTGGGTTATAGGTGACACTTTAAGGGGAAGGGGCGGCCACGGTACGCCACTGTAATTGGTCTTTTATCTAGATAATACATAAAAGGTAATTTTGTAGTCTATGAGGAAATATGGAACTATTGTTCTTAGATTGACGTATTTTCGTTAATAATTTACAGCTCACTATATATTTTTGCGTTCACTTGGATTCTAAAGGCTGTAATGGCAGAGTGGTTTTAAATACATAATCCTCTACAATCCTCTCGACGTTGTAGTTTGTGCTTTTGAACCGCATTTCGCAAACTCTCTAATATGTAACATTTCACATTGATTCAACTTGCCTGTAGCATACCCGTCCAGACAGAAAAATACCGGTAACGTCAATGTGCGTAGTGAGGTTGACTTTGAATAGGAACAATTTACACATCTTCGCGTCTACGTACACTTATTCGCGAACCAGTTTAAACAACCATAGATACGCGGCTTCACCTGACACTGTGGTCAGGGATGGGTGGGTCAGAAGTACGTCTATACCGTTTTTACCCCAGTAACGCCAATGTGTATTTCATTAGACGCAGACTCCCCGGCAGACTCAAACCACTAGCGTTCACATCTTATATGACAACCACGGGCAACAATAAGTGTGACAGAGGCAACAATTAGTGTGACAAATTATACGGACACCAATGTGAAAGTCATTTGTGTGTGACATGAGATAGATAGCTCTCTCTTTCTTATGTTTAGCATATCTCTTTGTTATGTATAGCATACTTACACTGAACTACCAGGACCTGACTGTATGCCATCGAAATCGTTCGATGCAAATGTATTTAAAAAATCCAGTTCAGCAACATTGGAAACATCAGTCAGATGTCCATTGTATACAGAGTTACAATAAGCCTCGCCGTCATCCCATGACACACTCTGTGCAATAGATGCGTAACACATGTCTGTTTCAGCGAAGAAGTATTCACACCAAGTTTCCTGCCAAGCTATCAAAGTATAGGAATATTTTTTTATTGTTTAAAAGTAGCCAGGTTGACGGTTTCTATCATATCGGTTTGATTATCGAATACTGACGAACGGCATACATCTATAACCCGTCCGCATCCCATCCATTTGCTTTATATTGACTATATAGGTGGCGACGTTGTCGATGTGACACGCATTTTCAATACCTATCCCAGAAAATCAATGGCGTAGATTTCCTTTTAACATTAGGGGGATGAGGTTGGAAAAAAATTATAGTGAATCCAGTACCTTTTTGCGACCAAATAAGTTTATGGCACAAATGCACAAATTAGCCATATTGAAGCTAAATGAGGATTTGGGGGGTTTAAATGGCCAAATATGAGGTTAATTTGGTCAGAAACCCACATACAGGCATCAACATTGGGGGATGATTGTATGAACCATCCCCCGGCAAAATATGGGGGTATTTATCCCCCATCCCCCATCCCCCTCCGGGATCTACGCCTATGCAGAAAATTCATGGTTCAGTTGAAGTCCCGTATCAATGTATTACACAAATGGAAACACTAACTAAATGAAACCATTCACAATTATTAGGACAAAAAATGTAGAATAAATTAACTTATTACATCACTTATTATTAAACAAGTTGTGCAATCCATGACTTCTTTATTTTGACAATACCTCAAATAATCAAAAAGAACAGAATCACCACTTACGACAATCCACGTCAACTCTTCTGGTGTCGCCCTCCAAGTGTTCGTTTACCAAAGCAACACATCTAAAGTCAGCATTCATTTCATTCAAGACATCTAACAAAACCAAAGTGCTGCTGACACTTATGTCTGTTTCGGTAACTGTTTGTCCGAGTTGGTATCGCTGAGGAACGGATGTTGTTATGTTGTCACCATTCCGTGTCCATAATATAGTCGGAACATTTAAACTAATCGCATCACAACGAAGCATAAACTGTCCGTTAAACGTATCAAGTGTACCTATGACTGAAGTGATTTTGACTAAGAAAAAAATAACACAGAAAAATGAAAATAAAATAAACATTTTTATTTAAAATTCCAAACTCTTATGTATAGTCTATATATTGTTTTGATTAGGCACAACATCAACATTTGGTACTATAACGCTATCGGTGCTCGATAGGTGCCGATGACTATTTCTATCGTACCCTGTACATTTTCATAGTGCTATCATTTTTTTTATCTTAATGCAAAAAGATAACACTATGTTAATGTAAATTCTTATTCTTGATACAATCTATTACATCACCAGGGTATGATAGACAAGAGCTATCGGTAACCAACCGGGCATCGAGAGTGATATAAGATGTGGTGCCGGTGCCTAAGCAACTAAGAAAATGTTCTATTAAAGATGGCTTTAAAACCCGAACCGCCGACGACGTAGCAGAACCAACGGCGTATCCGCTTAGGTTTTGAATCCATGCCTTACCTGCGTTTTGATTGTATTTGCAAATATATCCAGCCAATGTATTGCATGATTTAGCAACTGCAGTGTCTGATCCAATGTCATGAGCCATACAGTCCCTACCAGAAGCTGTAGATGGTTCTCCGCCACCGAAATAGTCGTAGGCATGTACACTGCCATCAACCGTGTAAAATACTTCACTCCCCGATTCGCTGCGTTTGGCTCCTAACCATATGATGGAGCTGTATCAGAAAATATTTAATATCACAAGGTTTAATATATATATAATGCTTTTGATTTGTCCGTCACGCAGTCGATGCAACGTATTTTCTATAGCATTATACTTTAATGTTATTAATATTGTCATTGCAATAGTGTATCGAAATCGAAGTCAGCTATGTCGACAATTCGCTTTGTTGAATAAATATATACAACAAGGTTGATTGTGTGTTATTTCAAAACCGTTGGAGTTCGACAACGAACTCCACTCTAAGTTTTCAATTTGTTAGTGATAACCGTATATTGAACGGGCTTTCAGCCTTGTAATTTCGTCCGTCTCGAACATCACGTGACGCGCCTCCTGTATCGTCTGGTCATTTGAATACTTTAAAGGTCACTTGTCCCTTATCAGCATCACAAGCGACAGCGTCACCAGAATACCAGAAAGGAAATAGAAGACTGCCCACATCACTAACGCTACGATCTTCGCTATAATCTGAGACACAGATAAAAAGACTAGTTTGCGTCTGACGTCAGGGCAAAGATGCGGCATGATTGGTTGCTGAGCTGCCCTGGTTGACTAGTCTGTTTAATTCGGTTTATTATTGTACAGTGAGGCCGAAACGTCAAGGTGGGAAAGAGACGACACTTAGTCCCGTTAGCTCTACTCAGACCCATGATCATATTTCAGAGATTTTGATTTTTACCAAAAGGACTAGGGGCTGTACCTAACCCTACCTCTAATATTACTCTGCCGTGACGTGAAATCCGTGGCGCATGATCCGCAAGGCGCGTAAGCAAGACATATTGAGTAATCACAATACCTTTTTGACATCACGTGCCCTTACCCTGGATATTCCGTTAGATCTCTCTGCATCAATTGTATGATAAATTCTTTTTCTTCTTGGTTTTCGACAAAAACGAGTATCCCGTTATAATTTTTCTCGCACGATACTTTGGCTGTTTCCCAGTCAACTGTTTCTTGGACTGCTACATAACACGATCCATTAAGGCTATCATTACATGACAGAAGAACTGGTGCTGTTGAAAAGCGACATTCAATTAGGCCTACATTATGAGTGGGTATGGTTTTTTTTCACTTAGTTACTGAAATAATCGTTGTCGTCGTCGTCAGCACCACAATCCCCTCCACCACAATCACAACCACAGAGACAACCACCTCTCCATTACTTCTACCAGCATCACCACCACCACCACCAGTACCACAACCACAACCATAATCATTTCCACCATCACCTCTACCACACCACCTCACCACCTTTGTATCAACACAACCACAAAGACAAACACCACAACCACAACCACAATCATAGAAATACAAAGGTAAGCTAACTGTGGATTAAATACACACAATAATATCGAATTATCGCACTTTTCAATAATAAAGAAATATTGTTTTAAAACTGGTACTTACGAAAACGAATAGTGGTCATTTTTTCCTTGACCGTATTATCTGATACCATCACAGAGCAGGTGTAATCTTTATTACTTGGATTGTACTGAAACCCTGATAATTGCAAAGTCGAAGTAAGAATTTCAAATTTAGCCATTGGAGAATAACTGTCCATCCTAACGTTTGTTGAAATTTGATGGGACCCGCCATTGTCCACAATCACGCCTTGTCCATTCACCCAGGTTATGTTCGGTGCTGGGTTCCCAATGACGTCACATGTCAACGTGTAAATGTTATTCAAATGGTCGTAGGAATCAGATGTCGTAGAGATCCGAGCTGATATAAATATGAAATTAAATATAAGCAATCCAAGAAGGGCTAGAAGGAGATGATCTCAATCTTAAGTTAAATGTGATATAGCTAAACCATGATAATACTACTATATAGTGTCCCAGCAAACACACAACGTTTTCGACATCATTCGCAAAAGGTTATAAAAGGTTGTCAGAAAACGTTTAAATGTCGGTTATATAAAGGGTATATTAAGAGTATAAAACGTTTTCATAACATTAAAAATCATTTTTTGATAATCTACTGCTCAGCAAACAAAAATGTTTTAGAGAAAACGTTTAAATGTCGGGTTATAAAAAGGGTATAAAACGTTTTAATAACATTTCAAAAACATTTTTGAAAACTTGATACAAAACATTCTAAACAGAATGTTATTTTGGGGTTGAAAAAATATTTTGCAAAAAATGTTTGCCCAAAATATTTGCAATAACGTTTTAAAAACGTTTTCATGACCTTTATATAACCCGACATTTTTAAATAACATTTAAAAATGTTATTAAAACGTTTTGAAAAAAACATTTTAAGAACATTTCTGTGTTTGCTGAGTGCAAATATTTTAACATAATGTTATTTAAGTGTTGACAAAATATTTGGCAAAAAAAAAAAAAAAAAATAGTTTACAATAACATTTTTGAAAACATTGTAAAAATATTGTTGTGGTGTGTTTTCATACAAAACGTTTTAAAACGTTTTCATGACCTTTATATAACCCGACATTTTAATGTTATTAAAACGTTTTTATGTAAACCAAAAGCCAAAATATAACTTATTAAAAACGTTTTTAAAACGTTTTTGTGTTTGCTGGGGTAGACTATTTAGCTTTGAGACCATTTTGAAGCTGGTCGTGTAATTTTTAGGACTTTCAATTTCAAAATAATCATGTATTTCTAAAAAAATGAAAAATAAAGAATTATTGAAATGCTCTCCAGAAATGTGTAGAGTAACTCACGGGCAATAACAAGCGTATCTGGTGATACAATGGTATCATTGTTCATCTTCACGATACAATTATAGATGCCTTCGTCTTCTTCGTCATAGTTTGCAATGATAAGTGATCCGTCTTGGATTGCCTCGTTTTCAGTTGTATCTCCTGATAGCTCTGTGATGGAAATGTTACCATCTAAAAACGACTGGTGTTGCCATGTGATTCCAAATCGTGCGCATGCGCCAACTACATGACAGGATAATGAGACATCTTCTCCGTAAATAGGAGAAGTCAGATTCGACGTTATTTGGACAACTGTCAATTAAACAAAATGGTAACGGTATTGAAATAATGTGTGCATGATCAATATGAATAGTGGTAGAGTCGTATGCACGCCTTTGCAACCGAATATGGCAGTTTTCCAATACGTTTGACTAGTTGCTCTACCAAAACCAGTTTCTCCATCGATATTTGGGCTTTATAACCCCTGTCTATTACCCGCTTTCTTCTTTCTACGGCTTTATCATCCCATACCACAAACTCTCAAATATAGTATTAAGCATTTGAGCTAAGTTGCGAGATCGTTGTTTGTGCTAATTTTAGAAGAAAGCAATCATTGCCCTACCACCTTACTACAGGGCCGGGGAAAGGCCGACCATCACACTTTGGCGGTACGGGGCCTTTATTGGAATTCAAAAATTACATTATAATGCAGATGACCAGCAGAGAGCAATGCCCTCACCCTCAATTCCCTCCCAATATCCTGGTATTTACTTACGTTCCTTTTCGCACATGAAATGAATAGGTCCACCGCACCATCTATTTAACCACTTATGGTCATTATCCATAACTATCTTAAAGCAGCTGTATGTGAGGTCATCATTAACATAATTGGTATACAAAGGTAGGGAACTGTCGTGCCATTTTGGAACGGGGTCTCTAAATAGCCCAATCCAATATCCAGTCGGGAAGTGAGAATTTGTCGCTAGAAACTCTTGTTCCCGATGTGATTCAATTGCAACTACGTGAGCATCTTCATCTGCGCAATGTCTTTCAGCGTCTTGAAACGTTTTGATTTCATCTACGTATTGGTAGCAGGAACCACTCCAATAGATATAACCAGTGTCACATTCTGAAATGATAAAATAGTTACTCCATGGTAGTATAAATGAAGACGTGTGGGACTGGACGGTTTAGTGTTTTTTTTCTTGCGAATGGTTTGTTTTCTTCATTCGGACTTTTTTTCTAATTCTCCATCGTTCTCTGTCTGTCTCTGCAGTTTCTGACTCTATTTTTATTAGGTATGGGGGTGGATGCGTGTAAGTAAATAAATGGGGGAAAATAGTAGTGTACGCAACGGGAGAGCCATGTCAACTACTTATGTCAGTTAGTCGAAGAAAACACCGATGTATAACGAGGACCTGGAAGGATAGTCGAAGCGTAAGTCCTCTAAAACATCAGAAACGGGGTCATATACCTACTTCCCCTCTATTATACCCACCGTCTTCTGAGCGTTGACCTTTCGAGTGAGGACTTGTATTACCGATATTGTGACGCCTTAACATGGCAACACACCGACAAACAGAGTACTCTTCGGCTTCAAAAATGTTTCTGGTTTTCGGAAGGTGGGTGGGTAGGGTGCACTTGTGGCGTATATAGTTGGTTCATTTTATTGGATCACTTTTACTGGGACTGAATTCATGCATAAAAAGACTCACCACATCCTACTGCAATACACTGCCGATCAATTGTAGCATCTGTTGCGTTATCCATCACAGTACAACAGTATTCCGAAGAATTGTCATTTTGCTGAAAATTAGAAACAATCAGTGTTGTCTGAGCGTGTTGCCTGAGCCATGTTCCATTGTCAGATCGTACACTTCCAGTCTGTGTTTCTTGATAAGTTGGTGAACCATGTTTATCATTTGTTTCCCAGGACCAGGTTACTTCAAAGGCAGGATATCCCTGGGCGGCACAAGTCAATGTATAATCATTGATATGTGTCCTCGTGACTGACGTTATCTTTGCTAAAATGTGACGAAACAAAGCAATATTAAAACAATACATTGGTACTATTAATTAACTAATGGTCAAACGATGATTTGCATGATGAATACTGCCAAATTAGGAGGCGATATTTGGAGTTTATTTACAATGACATTGCTTGACTTCATATGATAAACCCTTTTGCTAATGTAAAAGTCTGAGAAGTAAATATTAGAAAAGAAGTAAAATGTAGCTAGGTGCTCTCAACGTAGAGTACTAACATACAAATAAGATAATTGTGTCGCGTAGCCAAAGTGCTACTGTTGCGGTAACTGAACGAAGAAGATTTTGAATTACGTTAAAAGTGCGCATCTTTCCCAAACAGGGAATTAATATTGGTATTCTTTTGACATACTGAAGTATGCTGTATAAAATGACACGACTGTCAATTTAAACGTAAGTGGAATCTGTTCCTGAAGAAAGGAGTGATTGGGGCAAGTAACACCGTTTGGGAGATTGCCATCTGTGCAAGAATTTTGCACGTAAAGGATAAGCCAGTTGAATATTACTTCTGAGAGTCATGTGGGACTTAATGAACAAAACTGATGAGCAACATGAGACAAATATTTTTGTTATTAAGTATCCAAGTTAAGGTAATTTCGGCCTTCGGTCTTGCTAGATCGTAATGTTGACTACATATTTTAAAGATGCAACTATACAAAAAAGTTCAAACACTTACGCATTTCGAAAAGAACACTTTCTTGATCAACTGTGAAATTAAATGCTTCAACATTACACGCGTAGCTCCCATCGTCAAGATGAGGGTCATAATTATTAATAGTTAATGTCGAATATAATGTTGATGCATTCACGGTGTTGGTAACCTAAAAATGAAACACAAAGACACAAGAAGTATAATAATATGATGCAGAATGTTTACCACAAAAAAGGCTTATGTCGAATAAATAGCAGCCAGGACAGATACAACCTTTAGGAGTCTTTAGACTCAGGGGCGTAGCTAGAGAAGGGCCACGCGCCCGAAAGTTTTCATCCAGATCGGAGGAAATTATCTGTTATGACCTATTTTGGAGCGCAAATGTTGATATTCGACGTATAAAAGTCAAACTATATTATTTTTAATCCTTATTTTCTTAATCTTTATTCCTTATGGGAATAGTTGTAATGGGATTGTAAGAATGACTAATTTTGGCTGACGAATTTTTCCTAATAAGTGACCCACTAGTAGAATTTATTCTGTTGCTTGTATCACCTTGGGCTCGATTGATTAGCACATGATCTCGACCTTTGCAGGACTTAAACCCCATTAAAAGCTATTAAACCAAGATAACACTAATTGAAACAGCTCAACTGATTAAATCGGATCTTCTCTGGTTGTGCACAAGTATCTGTTTTCATGTGCGATATCGCAATAAAGCTGGTATTATAGCTTCAGTTGGGTAACCGATTATAAAGGAAACGAAAGGAAACAATGGTATGTGTACCTTTGTTCACGAAATGAGACAATGGCGTGCTTTTTGTAAACCAGCATTCTTGAAAATGTGCAACATAATGATTGTTGACTTAACACGGTTTGGAAATAATTTCTTCATATTTTTGGTGTTATCTGTCGTTTACATATCCTTCCTAAAACACAAAAGTGCGACCCTCTCCAAACACCTAAATTAGCTAAAAATTTAGGACATGTTAAAAACTATATTTTCTAGAACTTTAGAAGAGTACTTTTAATATTGGCCGGTTATTTTTCACACAGCGACGTTAACTAGTCATATCCCCATACTTTTAACGTAGGGCTATTTGTAGAGGTCACGCGTCAATGGGAAAGAGCACTGTGTATAATTGTGTATAGGAAAACGGACAGTAACTGCAGTATGATCGCTAATCTGCAGCACTTAACACTTGAATACACATACCGTGTACTTGTCCAACTGATCATCAATATACGTGTCATCACCAAACGTCCAGCGTACTTGTGGTTGGGAAGTGCCGATGACCACACATGCTAAATGAAGCTGCATTGTAGAGGCATCAAACCCACTGTCCAGAGACAGAACTTTGCCTGCAAAAAAGTCCAGAATTGTACAAAATCTTGTTTATTGTTAGCCGATAAAGAGCACACTGTCATCAAATGTCGGCGTATCTTACACAAAGCGGTCGTCTTTCAGCGGTGGTGTTGCCTAAGACTATTTGTTTTAATTGCCATACTCTTAAACATAAGCAAGGTCAGCTTTAATTGAACAGATGTACACCATTCTGCTATTTAAGCATGGTTAAAATATGTATAGAAAGATTCTAACTCTTGATCTCAATACAAATATATTTACCTCCGTTATTTTGGGCTGTTGTTACTACAGCCTTTGTCAGCGGCATGACCTTAACTCCTCTCTCAAACCATCGGGTTCCCTATCCAAGATTTTGACTTCGTCCAGGTCGACACATTTTCGCGATTGTTTTGAACGGAAAAAGGAACGTGAATCTCGCAAAACTAACAATTCTCTGGCGTCCGATTGCATCAGTAAATGGGTGAAGAACTGTTCTCAGTGTTTACTGAACGATTCTGAGCTATCTGTGTTGGTAAAAGGACTGCATTACGCTGTTGCACCAACAGAGATCCCCGTTGTTGATATCATTACCAGCAATGAATCGGCGTGTCGTAAGTTCCTGAACGTGATGCTAACGAACTGAGATCGAAAGCGTCTGGTTTATTGAGTTGTCCAAAGAAACTTGAGTACAATTTGAATGCAGATTAACATAAAGCGTTTAAACAAGTGAAGAATGATTAGGATATCCAGATCTTACTGGCCGGCAAAGGGAGAATTGTTGCTGTTTTGGACACACCAGATTATCAACAAAAGGGCCAACCAACCATCTCCAAACAAAGACGGAGGGCGCTACAAGTTACCAAAGGTGTATGACCCGAATATTACGTCACACTTCAAGAGTGCACGATCGAGTCATTCCGCTGACGAAGGCTGTAATAGCAACAGCTAAAAATTACGGAGGTAGATATATTTTTATTGAGATCAAGCGTTAAAATCGTTCTATTATGGATTATCAATACAGATGTACTTTCATGCTAATAGTTGAAATATTATTACCTTCGTCAACTCGAAAGCAACCGTCGCTCGAAAACGTTACGATTAAATTAGTCGTATGTTTCCGGTATCGGTACCAACCTTTTTCAATCATCAGACTCCTATATCCTTGCCAGATTTCAAGGGAATCTCTCATGCCGCATACTAATGTTCCGTCATCAAATATACTGTTGATGAAATCTAGAAGAATAATTTCACTCTTCCATCTGCACTTCGAGATTTCTTGGGTGCTGATCTGGACTATGATATTACTATCTAAAGATAGTACAGTCTGAGTAAGAGTATTGAACCAATACCATGTTATTGGAAAGTCGTGTGGGTTACGTGCGTAGCAATCTATACCGAGGTGTCCAGTAGCATCATCCGGTGATATCGTCAATGGAAACACTAAGTCGGCTTGAGGTAAAAATTTAAAAAAGAAGTTTTCTCTAATGACGTAACTAAAAGAGGAATACACGAGGGAGGTCTTAGAAATATTAGATATAATGGCCTTTTAAGATATCAGACGCTTAGGCAATGGAACCAAATTTGTTCGATCTTTCCATCGACTACCGATACTTGGTCGATCCTTAATTAACCTGCTTACTATGAAAATATTTTTAGTATTTTGTATGTATTCACCAAACAAAAGTTTACCATTTAATTCTGACTAAATATACCATTCGCGCCTTAATGTGGCATTGATGTCAACGCGTTGAAGAATATGTTTCACGCACGCACGCATATCGTAAGAGCGTGCTTGTGTACACCAGCGCATTGAGATAACGCCAGCGGTTTGAAACTGCGCCCAATGAAATGTACTGCAATACGCAGTACCCAATACGCACTGACGTCACTGCCACATCAGGGTGAACATTTGTATAGTCGAAAATATATTAATAATAATTTTAAAAAGGTACCGATGTACGCAGCGACGGTCGGTCCCGAGATCGATTCAATTTGGCTGCGGTGCCTTACCTGCACTATTTTCACACATGTATGCCTTTACTTCACAGAGTGCCAAGCGCTTATCGAGAGGTAATTCAACACTTAGGTACCGTCCCTGCAGGTTGCATTCAATTTCGATGATCTGGGAACCCTGGATTTGTTCAGATGACACGCTGCTTTCACACTCTAGGTTATTTTCGAATGCAGAATTTGAACCAACTCGTATTACGGCTCCATCAAGCCTGCTCGCTGGTGAAATTAAAAAATAATAAAGGAAATGTTCATAATATTAATAACTGAATTTACTTTGAGGACGGGCTTACATTTTCGTCAAGGTATTCGCATAGAGGCCAATGGCGGTGATTGGCAGCCGTAGGGAGGTCAGAGGATGTAAAGGTCTAATGGCCATAATATTCCTCTGGTCATCTCTTATAGATGGGAGCTAGCACCATCGCCTTTGCATTCCCACTGGATTAAACCAAAACAACTTTTTAGGTTCCTTAGATGGACCCAAAACACATTCAGGATGTGGTGCTAATCGCGGTGTCAAATTCAACCATACCAAAACGTTGATATGGTTTTAAATCTACTTTGAAATTTGACCCATGTGTTGACCTTTGATTGACCCATGCGTGCTTAAAGCCACTTTTTAATGTTGGCAACATCTTAAATGGGACCATTTAAGTAACCTAACAAGTCGGTTTGGTTCAATCACAGGAAATCCAAAGGCAGTCGTGCTAGACTTATTGTTCCGGATTTGTGAAAAAAGGTCAACATTTAGGCTCCACATGAGTCAAAATTGCCTGCGATTTTGACAATAGTCTTGTATTAATAGCAACCCCAAAACAGAATAGCAGAAAAACTAATAACTTCGAAGCGATAACCCAGCAAACACAAAACGTTTTCGACATCATTCGCAAAAGGTTATAAAAGGTTGTCAGAAAACGTTTAAATGTCGGGTTATATAAAGGGTACATTAATGGTATAAAACGTTTTCATAACATTAAATAACATTTGTTGGTAATTTACTGCACAGAAAACACAAATGTTTAAATTTTTTAAATGTCGGGTTATATAAAGGGTATAGAAACGTTTTAATAACATTCCAAAAAACTTGGTACTAATCATTCTAAACAGAATGTTATTTGGGGGTTGAAAAAATATTTTGCAAAAAATGTTTGCCCAAAATAGTTACAATAACGTTTTTAAAATGTTTTCACGACCTTTATATAACCCGACATTTAAATGTTATTAAAACGTTTTGTAAAAACATTTCAACAACTCCTCCTATACCTTTGTACAGGAGCCAACCGTTGTTAATCCGTGATGAATCCACACTTTTACTGTAGCGTATACGCGAACGCGAGCGAGACTACGCGTTACGCGAGAGCACGTAAAATTCATCATGCCTGGAACCTTTGTGCGTGTGCAAGCTTACAAGTTGAATTCAGTATTTTTCAGGTAGCAGCTAAACTTTGCCTTTTTGTAAGGCTTAGTGACAATGATTAACTGACATTTCCTCGCGAAATAATCGTGAATTCTCGGTATTCGCAATAAGGGCGCCGCCAGCGGTTTGCGATGTAATCGTGATGTATCATGGGAAAAGGTCGACATCCAAGTCCGCGTAATACGAATATTACCATGCTATTACATAGAACACGTGACAATATTTTTTTTAGTTATCAATATAACGGTAATACCGCGAATCGGCAAACTCAATAATATTATCACGTGTTTGAAATGTAATAGCATGGTAATATTCTCTATTGATTTGCGGGCTTGATGTCGACCTTTCCCATGATACATCACGAATACGTCGCAAACCGCTGGCGGCGCCCTTATTGCGAATACCCAGAATTATACGATCTTCAGCTTCTTTTCGTTGTTGAAAGGGATTCAATCATGTTTCACCGTTGTTCATCACCGTTTAACAACGATGCGGCCGCGTCGTCTGCGTGGTTTACTTCGCGAGGGCAGCTTTAGCTGCCCGAGCAAAGTCAACCACACAGACGCGCCGGCCGCGCGTTGTTAATGGGTGATGAACAACGGGGAAACATGATTGAATCCCTAATTTAAGAACATTTCTGTGTTTGCTAGGTGCAAATATTTTAACATAATGTTATTTAAGTGTTGACAAAACATTTGGCCAAAAACATTTTTTTTTAAATCCACCCTTTTTTAGGGGGATCAAAAAAATTTTGACGTCCGAGGTTCCAACTTTTCCACCCCACACCGAAGTATTTATGAACACTCCCTAAGATAATTTCTCGTTTACGACAAAATTAGGAAAATAAAGAGCCACATTCACACTTACAGCAGCAGTCAACTCTGTTGTAGATGGCTACTTTACCTACGCACCAACTTTCCTCCATGTCAACGGTCCACCATTGCCTATCTGTTGTATCAAAACATAATACCAATATATAAATGTATGGGAATTTATAATTCGTCATTGTATTCTTATATTGACGAAACCGAGATAACTACAACACTTGTTTTTAACATCTGCCTGTAGATGACGACTGGTCCATTTCTGTTGCTGTACAAAGCCGATCATGCCAATTGGTAGATTGTCAACCTCAAGTTGCCTAATTTAGACGGGACGTAATAGGGACGTCGGTTTATACTATTGTGACGATAATTTGTCACAGCCTGCTCGATTTCTATATTTCCACTAATTTTGTAGTACAGTACAGCCACTTGCACAGGTTCGTTAACATTAACATTGGGGTGTTCACATATTTGAGTTCAAAGGTCACTAATGTGCATTTCATGTTCATATGGGTCAAAGCTTGCATAATCGGCTGTATTGGTATTCGTAATCTGCGATCACCTCATGCCTATCGGCAGTGAACAGAATAAATTAGAGAAAGGCAAAAGAAATGACGTAACGATCCAGAACATGTATCCTAGAACTAAAGAATAGGCGCCATATTGCAGGAGAGTTAAAGGTCATAGGGCAAACGTTAAAGGTTTAGTAGATTAGGTCACCCAGGCACTGTCTCTAATTATTATTCACGTATTTTTAAATACTGGTAGGTAAAAACATTGATTTGTTAAAATTTTCCCGATTCCCAAATACTGAATATAAGTATAGTAGGCTACTTTACTTTTCTTTGATAAATCTATCCAATATGACGGTGACTTTTGAGATATCCAAGTATCACATTTAAACGTCTTCCTGATTTATCTAGAATATGTTAATAATTACAAAATGGCGAAATATGTAAACCATGTTTACAAAATGGCGAAATATGTAAACCATGTTTAACGAAAATGAATCTTACCATTATCGCATCCAACGACTTCAAAGCGTAGTGCTGCCCAGTTATGCCACTGGGTAGGTAGAATACGCAGGAACTTTGCGCTAATTAGCTGGGGGAATTCGATGTAAACGACGGTATTTTTATCACTGTTGGCATCAAATGTCTGCAATACGAATTGAACATTTAAACTGACTAGATATATGTCATGTAAATACCATTGTATAAACTTTGACCTCAACATTTTGGAATTAAACATGTTTTTTTTTTTTTTTTAAATAACCCACGTTTCTTTCCTAATAAGTGACCCACGAAGAGTGTATACCGTAAAGCCTCGTCTACAAGCATAGAAACCGAGGTCGGACTGTATAGCGTTTTTGATGAAAGCTTAATTAATATGAAACAAGCGTGAATATGCCAATACAAAAGATTGGTCTTACAATAATACTTGTTTGTATATGCTCAAAAATTTATTTGCTCAAACTCCATAATGGCGCCTGGACTAATTTAGCTTTCATCAGAAGCACTCTATATGCTTGTAGACGAGGTGTTACGGTATGCTTATTGTGCTACTTGTATCACCTTAGGGACTCAAACATTAATTAATCTGCTTACAACACCATGAACATGAATTTTGGCGTATCGTTACTGCGTCCCTTGTTCCTAATGAGAGCATTTACCCCGGCATTTATGTGGGAGCATAGTGCACCGTTGACAATTAGGTTGTCTGGGACGGCAGTGGTGTAGTTCGCCCCCTATTGGAAATTGTTTACTATGGCCATGTACTATTATAGTACCCAGCGAACACAAAACGTGTTCGACATCATTCGCAAAAGTTTATAAAAGGTTGTCGGAAAACGTTTAAATGTCTGGTTATATAAAGGGTATATAAAGGGTTACATAATATTAAAAAACATTTTTGAAAATCGTTTTTCCCGTAAAATTCGGCGAAAATCAAAATACCATAAAAAAGTCGGCAATAAAACAAACGCATTTCGCATTTGTTTTCAAACCACTCGTGAGCTTTGAGACAAACCTTTTTTTGCCTAACCTACTGCAAATATTATTTAATTGTTGACAAAATATTTGGCAAACAAATGTTTGCAAATAAAAGTTTACAATAACATTTTTTTTAATTGTTGTAGTATGTTTTTAAAACGTTTTCATGACCTTTATATAATCCGATATTTAATGTTATTAAAACGTTTTTACCTAAACCAAAAACCAAAATATATCTTGTTAAAACGTTTTTGTGTTTGCTGGGTAGCTTCTTTGTAATTGTGTATATTTACAGATATTTATTGTAGCAAACTACATGCAATTAAACTATGCCATATAGAATATAGCAGTATAAATTGCTTTACTTTCATATCGCCTAACAACAATGCAATACAGATATAATTAATATAATTAAGGTGACAGTAATGTTCACCCAACAGTGGTTCATCCCTGCATATGTTTAAAACAAAACAAATATGTCACCCCCTCCCCGGCCCAACCAAGCCAACCTTTTTAGGTTCCTGAGATGACCCGAAAATATTATCAGGATGTTTCCAAATATAAAAAATGGCCCAAAGGTTGTTTCCCTTGATGGCGTCCAAAATAGCCGCCAAATGCAGGTAATCACTATAAATGACCATATATGAATACTATTACTCAACCAAACTAACTTTTGTAGCTTAATTAAAGAGCCCAGCATAAACTTAAAAGATGATATATAGAAAAATAGTCCCAAGAGTCAGTGTATTTAAAAATAGCACCCAAATGGCCTCCAAATGCAAGTCATCACTATGACCATAATATGAAAACTATTTCTAAACCTTTTTGTTTCTTACGTCGAATAGGGGCGTGACCTGGGGTCCCGGCATTGCCCTTATGAACTCTCACACTCCCGACTCTACCTGGAAAATACTGTCTCTAAGTCTGACCCCAAGAATCTGTCGTCATACACAAATCAAGTGGTCATCATGCCATTCAAAATTTTCAGTGTCACTTTGTCACCCCCTTGGCCATACCTTAGGTGCAGAATTATCCATAATGTATTCCAGTGAAGCTTCTGTATTACCATATTTAATCTGTAGCTTTTCGACCCATTCATTTTCCTGCCAGCCACTACCTTGTATGCGTATCCCTACTATGGTGTCCGTATTTTGTAATTCAACTTGAATCCACGAACCAGCTGAATTTTGGTGTTGCGTTGCCCAATAATCAGCACCGTTGAGTCTGCCTTCATGTGCAGGTAAGCCATTGAACGAATCAGAGGCTGTTATTTTTCCATCTGGAATGACTTCACTTGCCATACCAAGGTCAACAAGAGCATCACTATCGCAGACCGCATCTGTAATGAATATTAAAAGTTGTTATGATACTAAATGTGAGTGTTACTTTATATCGAGTTTCGAGTTTCTAGTATTGAGTTTCGAGATGAAGTTTCGAGTTCGAGATCGAGTTTCGAGTTTCGATTTCGAGTTTCGAGTTCGGGTTTTGAGTTTGAGTTTCGTTCGAGTTTCGAGTTTGGGTTTCGAACTTGAACTCGAAACTCGAACTCGAAACTCGAAACTTCAAACTCGAAACTCGGTAACTCGAAACTCTATAAAAAGTAACACTCTACTAATGTTTGGACATCTTTGTATAATAAAAAACCACAAGCTTGACTGCTGCTGACCGCATCTATAATATACAGTATGATATATATACAGTATGATCGAGTTGGTATCATATTTAAGTTTGAACATTTTTGTATAAAACAACCATGAATGCAATAATCGTTAAGTTAACCTCAGCAACTTCACTTGACACCGTCACACTTTATACAAACAGCAAAAGTAATATGATACCAATTATTTTCACCCTTGTATATCCGAAACAAAGACAAACATGTAGAACCAGTGGCCAAAGGATGCATCTTTTAGCTGAGATTTCATTCATTGAAATCGGTCAAAAATAAAGACACGGTGATCCAAGACCCCAAAGAGGATGCAAATTCAATAGTTCAGATTGCTGCTACAATAGATGCCCTATTGATTTGTACGTAAAGCCAAGCGAGTCACACTAAATTCACGGTTATTCTATTAGCAAAGCAAACCTATGAAAAACCTTGCTGGTTTGTCAGCTAGAAAATGAATTCAGTTATCAATCCGTTATGAATAATTTATAGTCGACCCCTTGATCATGCATGTTACCTTATGTTGGCAACGACGCCGTTTAATCTCCATTGTATACAGGGGTAAACAAATTAAAAACTCTCCCATTTCGATCAAGGTGGTCTCAAATTGTTCCGCTTGGAAAAAATTTGAACCAAAGAATAGTTTGCCATATCTCAGGTGTTTTGTTACTTGGGCAACAGGAAAACAAATTCAAAGCGAAACTATTCTTTTTTTTAAATTTTGTTCCAATCGGAACAATTTGAGACCACTTTGAGCGAAATCGGAGCATTTTTGAATTTTTGACATTTGACCTTTATGCCTATAACTCAGGAAGTATATATACATCGGAGAAAGGTCAAACTAAACTTTTTCTGAATCCTAATAATGAGAGGAGTCAAATTAGATTTTTTTTATCCATATTCCCCCAATTTTGGAATTTGAGGCCTGCATTAGCGGCCATTTTGGAAACATGCAAATTAACATTTTTCCCCTGTGCCCTTTTTTTGACCGTTTTGGATATGTTGTTTAGGATTGTGTTTAGAGTCACTAGCAAGCAAAAACATTGGTGTTCCATTTTTGTCTATACAATACCTATAGCTTTTACTGGCTTGATTTTTGCACAAAATCAAAGCATTAGTGTACATTTTTGGTGATGTACGGTATACCATATTGAGTCTCACCATTACAATATGAGAGAACCGTTTAATTATGCAATTGAATTGAATGGAGACAAATTGGTATAGATGTTGAGAGGAGGTAGTGGATACTTAGGATCCAAAAATGTATTGTAAAATTATTATTGTATGGTTTTAGTGTAATATGCCCAAATGGTAAACCGTATAAATTTTTGTATTATGTCTGTAGTTTTGTATGTCAAATTTGGGGTCAAAATAATTGCACGAGTTTTACTATGCAAAGACACCTTCATGTTTATTGTCGGTTGCTGAATAATGTACAAGATGGTATCAATTCTTTTGAGACCTCCTATATTGCAAAAAATATATAAACTCCCTACTGAAATAATTATATTTTACTGAAGGACGAATTCAAGGTGGTTGGCAGTTGGGCATGACAGACGCGCTTATATCTGTCGTTTGAGGCGCCCTCCAAACTCATTGAACACAGGATAAATTCGCTAAATTTGCGCCAATTTTATTACTTATCTTAATCACTGTTTATGAAATGGTTCGATTTGAATCAATGAACTAATCGATGGCTTGCTTCGTTTGGTAATAAAATAGAAAATCATGAATTTAGTGTCAGATGCGGATCCGAGTGCCGTGTAGCGTGTAGACAGTATACAAATACTACATAGTTTGAAGGAAACTTTAATTTTCGCGAGGTACTGGCTACTTCAGCCAGTACCGAGGCAAACTTAGTGATCCAATTTCCCTAAATAGATCATGTAGTATTTTTCTTCACACTTCATACATATATATGTGAGAGAGAATCGGCCAACTGGCACTGTTCCACTACTACCATGGCTACTTCTTGAGATTTTGATATATAACTGTAAAAATACAGCAAACCATCTAGAATCGCCAATTATAGGTGTGGATGTTGCTTCTAAAATAAATATACTTATATAAATATAGTTTTTTTAATTAATTTATTTTCCCAGTGATTTAGAAATAATTTATAAACAAAATCTCATATAAAATGCGTCCTGGGTTTTGTGGGAATGCATCACCTGTGTGTCTGTTTTGATAATTCAGCTCAACACTACTCAAATTTATTAGCCAATCGCAACTTGACACAACCCAAACAGATTGACCTATCCCCAGAATGACCGGTCGATAGTCCTCCCCCCCTTTCATGACATCATAATCCTTAGAGTATGATCTATTTTACCGGTCGATAGTTTTTTCCATATCATGATATCATCATTCTTAGAGACAAAAGTTCGTACTTCCTTTCGTGAGCATGTTTTGCCTATAGCAATAACAAAATGTCAGCGTCCACGAAAAGAAGTGCTTCGCTGTGCAGAGGACAAAGCAGTTTATCAAATGTATAGTTTTCATAAATTCAAAATGGTCGCTTATCCAAGGGCTGAAATTTCAAAGTTGGTCCAATCTTGTTAAAAACAATACCTATGTATTGTTCTCGTCATAAGGATTCAGAAAAGAAAAATTACAGTTTGACCTCCGAACTACTTTTTGCTGAATCCTTATGATGAGCGGAATACATTGGTATGGATTTTAATCGAATTTGACCAACTTTGAAGTTTGAACCGACCATTTTTTATTTATGCAAATTAGGCACTGCTCCACGACCACCACTTACAATTTCCGGGACTTTTGTTAGGTTTTGCATATTATTTAAAAAACATAAATGTAGACATTTTAATATTTAGCACTTTATGCCGTAACAGCCTCAAAGCGCTTTAGATTTATTCCGCCGTCATTAGGATATGTCGGAACCACTTTTGCTGCCTACAAATTTGGCAGGATTCATCAGTACAACATCTGTGATTACCACTAACATCTTCCCATTAAACCTGGGTGGTGTGAGGCAAGCGAAGCAAAGCGCCTTGCCCAGGGGCGCAACACAGTGGTGGGACGAGGACTCGAACCTACTCACGTCAAGCAAGCTCCCAGATTATGAAGTTCAATGCTGTAACCACTGAGCTACCGAGTCCTAGCTAATTGTATGGGTGTATGTGGGGTGTGGGGTGTAAGTATGTATTATATGTGGAATGGATTCTGTTGTGTTATTAGTGGTAGCTTAACGTAGATTTTGCCGTAAATAAACTGAACTATTATCTGGAGACAGAGCCAGTCCACCGGTGCACCGATAGCTTTTTGGGTATTATTTGGATGTCTTGCCCAAGTGGTACTGAAAACAACTTTTAAACATTTTCAAAGACAACTAAACTTTCTTACTTGTATGTGTACAGCTGCCAGATTGATAAATGCCATCCGTGTTGCCATCCACTGCTTTTTCAGAAGTGCCGCCATTCTGGATGTTAGAGCTCTGAGAGGTAGGTTTCCCTTGCAAGGGAATCTCCAGCATAAACGCCTCGGCGGGAATCTCAGCGTCCCCTGCTTTATCAAGATAGATATGATCTTAATTATCCTTTGGAATTATTACAGACAGATTTATATTTATATTCTTAAGTAATTCAGGAAGTTTCTAATGCTTTTTATCAAATATTCAATAATGTATATACTCATATTTTATGCCTTTTACGTCAACGTGTCTCTTAATCATGGTTTTATGGATGGATTATATATGTTTATGTAAATATTTATTTTCTTTTAACATGTAAAACTGTGTTTTATACGTTAAGCAGGGCCCTGCTGAAAATCAGTTTTTATTGAGCAGGTTACCCTGTTGAAATATTGTGAAATAAATAAATAAATAAATAAATAAAAAATAAAAAAATAAAAAATAAATAAATAAATAAATAAATAAATAAATAAATAAATAAATAAATAAATAAATAAATAAATAAATAAATAAATAAATAAATAAATAAATAAATAAATAAATAAATAAATAAATAAATAAATAAATAATTTAGCGATTGCAATTTACAAATCTAGAGTTACGTCTCGTGTTTTTCTTGAAATCAGGTTACGGTGGAGTGAGTTTCAATAAACACAGGACAGATGGATCACGAAATGCGAGCACATGACCCGGCAACCGATTACCTATGTCATTTCTACTGGGCATGTTACCCGGCACTGCACGGCACGGCACGGCATGGCACGGAATTTTACCCTCAGTAGAAACACGCAGTTAGATGAACGACAATGAAAGTATGGCGATATCGCGTGTAAAAACGCGATATCGCCATGAAGCCACCGTAGCCACGTGTTCACGTCCGATTACGTAATGCGTTCACGTTCGTTTTCCCTGTGGTGTCTAATCATTTCAGGACCTAATTTATGAATAAGAGTAAGCATGGGTGTCAATCCTAGTGAGGGAGAGACGGGTCCCCACCCCTATCTTTTGGCAAAATGACCTTTCTTTTCAGCCACTTTTTGACAATTCAAGCCGAATGTTCCCCTCCCATTTTAAGACAGATTGACGGTAATGAGAGCATTATGAACACAACCCTACCTTGCGTATCCTCGTAGCACAATTCACCCCTAGCCTGCTCAGAACCTGCAGTTGCGACGCAGCTGTATACACCACGAGGAGGCGTCGATCCTGTTGTTGAAAGAACGGACGTTGTTTGGCACCAGCTTGTTGATGAACTAACGATGGACACCATCACTGATTGTGAGTATTCATTAGTGTACGTTCCCTGGTCAACAAGGGTGTTCAGGTTCTCACCATTGACATCTCTGTGGGTCCACGTTATAATATCGAGATTGTAGTCTGTGATCACACACGTAATGCTATACGTATTTGCATTAACATTGATAGCTGTTGTTATGGATGTGACTTGAAAATCAGCTGTAAGAAATAAGTGTGAATAAGCCCAATCGGCATTGGAAGTTTGCAATGCATTGTGGGACAGTTTTTGCAGTTTTGGGACACTTTGCCCTCTGACCTTTTGGGAAAATTCAGTAAAAATAGGTTTTGTGCGTACAATATATAATCTAAAATGTTTTAGAAGAATGAAAACAAAGCCAAAAAACATTATTATTGAATAAATAAATTATTTAAATATTTTTAATGATACCGTTAAATTAATAATAATTACAGCAATTTTCCCAATATGTCAGAGGTCAGAGTGTCCCAAAATAACTGGAAGTTACAATGGCGATTGGGCTTATTGTTTTCTCAATTCTCGTTACCGTGTAGTACTTTTAGTAGGCTATGTTACTCTGGTCACTGACTAAATCAGAGATAATAGAATACGACACTCTGAACTGACCTCATAGAAACTTGGAGGACGCACAACATGTCCAGAGATGACTTCTGATTGGTTACAATCGGAATCAGATAAACATATTTGGGCCATCGTGCTGTCACATTTTTGTACCATCAACAAGCCAAGGAGACGGTACAAAAAGGTGACGATAATCCAAATGTGTGGTGCTATTTCATGTTGTCCTCCAACTGGCGATCGGAGTATCGCGGGCCTGACTAACATTGACTGAAAGTCGTTGTTTTCTTCTTGCTGAACTCTATTAACGAGCCCAGGATTATGATAGACCTTTCCTTTGAATTATTCCGAAGTTGTGAAACATTTGCGGGGCAGGGTTGTTTTTGTCACTGTCTCTATCCGTGCTCGGTTTGTCGCGTAAAACACTTCACTTATGGGGACGGTTTGAAGTAATCTAATATACGCCATTATGTGAAAACTACAACCATTAATACTAACATTGCACTCCTCCTTTACATAAAATCCCATGATTGAACTACGATCTAGTTCTTTACATCCACTTTTCCTAACTTTACCGTCCTTTTTCCAATGTCTCTTTGGTCAACTTTTTTCTGTATTAGTTCTCTACGTGTTTACTTCAAACACCACATGTTCGAATTTTCAAATCAGTTGATAGATTACAATCTGCCATTGGTTATAGTGTACGCCTGTGGCTTGAGCATCAATTACTTATGTTAATTATCACACACATTGCTCCTGAGTATTATATTTCTTCAAATTTTACTTTCACTCGTTCTAGTTATTCAGACACAAGGGGTCAACCTCAAAACAATTTGGTTGTTCCAATACGATAAACGTCTTCTGGAAAGAAAAACTTTCCTTTATAGATCGTCAGTTGCATGGAACAAATTTCCTTCCAACCTTCGTATCAATTTTAAATCTATGAGCTTGGATGAATTTAAAATGTAATTGGTCTATATGTTTTTGTATAATAATTTATTAAACCTGGGGTCCAATTCACTAAACTTTACGAATCAAACTGACTTACGATCGGTACCTTTCGTAAGTAATAGGGATTTACCACAGGGAAGCCTCATAAAAGTATGTCTTGTTTGTAACTTAGGAACGGTTACATAAGTTACGGGTTTTACTACTGGCCTGTCACAACTCGCTAACCCTAATGGTTTAACAATCAAATTAAAATTCGTCCGCCGGTTGACCACCTGTTCCGGGCGATTACCGTCAGTTTCTGCCGGAAACCGGCAGTCAACCGGCGGTCGAGTTTTGAATTGATCCCTTGGTTTGCCTTACGTATTGTCATTTCACACATTGTATAGAAGCTGATGCTGTTGTCATTACATGCATAATCTGTCATCCCTACGTCTGCACGCATTGCAATGCAGTCTTCATCATCATTAACGGTAATATCGTTTGGTTGGATGAAATCCAGAAAGACAGGTGCACAACCTACAGGCTGGTTCAAGTACACCCATACATGTTCCTCGTCTCTATCATTCTGTCCTACATAGTAATAGATAGAGCTGAAAAACAGATATCCAGGCGGTTATAATTAAGAGATTATACAATATATCACAGGATGATCAATACGTGCAAATGAATTGGTCATGATAGTGGAGTAAATTTTTAATTAATTTAATTGGCGCACGTGTGTAAGTAAGAAATCGCACGGTGGACAGTGGTACGGGCTCTGACTCACTCAGGAGAGTTCGAATCACAGCTATGCTTTCGTGGTATGCACTTGTGCAAGGCGTTTTCCACCATTTGTTTACTCACCCAGGTGTAATGGGAAGCTGCTAGGGTATCAAAGTGCTGAAAGGAGCTGGGCTAAGGTTGTAAAAGCAAAATGATTTTGATGTATCTCAGAATATATGGTCAATTCCAGCGAAAGCGGGACAAAATTCTCTCTATGTTAACTTTCCACTTTAAAATGCCATTAATAAAGGAAATCACGTTATTGATGGAGCATATCATGTCACGTCCAATGTGCCCTCTTTGTGCATATAGGCCTTTACTATCAAGTCATACCAGGGGACAAGTTATGATGGCTTAAATGAATTGGTGTTACCCACGAATTCAAAGATAAAGCACCATATATGTCATTGAATGTCCTTCAATCAAAATGAAATTATTACCGTTAGAAAGACGTTTGCATGATCTCTCATCCTATGTAAAACGATTGAATTCCACCAAAGTTTGTGGACTCTAGTGGACTCTAGAGGCCATTAAGTCAATTTGGCTAATAATTTTGTTACCCGCGTATCAAAAATAAAATGATCGTTCTGAAAAATACTAAGTGAATATGCCATAAATGACTATATCATGAAACGAAGTTTCGTTCTATAATTCTGAGGTCCAAGTGATTATTTTATGCAAATACGTTTTACCCATAAAATTCCATAAAATCAAATTTGACGTTACCCACGTATCAACTGTTACCCACGAGTCCAGCAAATATAATTGCCATAACTTAAATTAACATTTAATGAATTTGGACACTGAATTTAGTTTTACAAGCGCTTAAAATTGTAAATCGTAAAAATAAGTTCACCGCTTTAAAAAAGAATCTACGACGGTTTAAACTTTTGTTACCCACGAATCCCGAATAGATGCTAACCTTGAAAAACAAGGAGATTGTTTATTGTAAGTTTAAATCAGCACATATTCAAGCCATGGGTATGCTATAATTTTTACAGTACGTACAGTTTATGCACCTAAGAAACGCAAACCCCAAACGGTACTACAGTACTTATAGCTTTACCCACGAATTCGGCGTTACCCACGAATCCAAGGATTTACTCGTAAATTATATGTTTCTTATGCATCTTAACATTTTGAAAACATGCGAAATAGGTTCCAAAACAGTCCTGTTTAATAGCGTCCTCTTGAAGATATACTGAAGCTGCATTTTTTGGGTAAATGCAATTGGTAAGAGAAACGGGAATCATTGAAACACAATGGAGGAATAACCGCATGATGGTTTCCAACCTTCTGTAATATTTTCTATTTTGCCGCTTACCAATACATACCTTCAAATATATGTTACCCACGAACATTTTGGTTACCCACGAATCCCTACTTAAATTATAGTTAACAATGTATTGATAGTGTTTTAGTTCATAGGAACTGTCAAACACGAGTTAATAGAATATTGCTGCATGAAAATGTGGAATTATTTTACTAAAATAATAATATAAAACTGTTTGCTCTGTCTATTTGAATTTGGCAACTTCATTATTCTCAAAATTTTTATACCCAAAATGCCATAATGATCCATTCTAAATATTCCATGTAGTTTGTATTTTGATTAAAATTCATTTTAGTGCCATTTCAGCCTGAATTATTGACATACGGAAAAGTATTTTTTATTTTTATTTAAAAAAAATAATAGGAATTGCTATTTTCCAGACGCTGTTACCCACGAATCCATCCGAGATCCTCATCCTGCGACGAGATACAAAATCTAACTTTATATTTATATGAAGCATTTATTCTAATCTTTCGAAATAATACAGTAATGTTAAATGACAGCCACTTTGGAAAGAGTTCGAAGAATTGAAACAATCTTAAGTGTACACCTGGTTCTTTCTTAAAATTTGTAATAACCAAAATATTTCTTTGTAGATATATGTAATAAAATTCTATTTTACGTTCAAAGTCTTCACCGATTTCTAGTGTATATGAGCCACGCATAAAACATTGAAAGATATTAAAGAAAGTGAAATTTTAATGCGTACAACAGGTGAAAAAAGGCTTGAATTCGTGGGTAACATGCATATGCGCATTTAACACTTTATTTGGTCTGGCAAGAAAAGTTATTTTTCAATCCGATGGCACTTCCACCTGATGATTCACTAGATATGATCGTCTCATTTGATAAGTCTAGAATTGAAAAGGAAAACATTTTCAAAATGGCCCCCAGAGAGAATTTTGTCCCGGTTTGGCTGGAATTGACCATATACAGAATAAATTGTAAAGCACTTTGAACAATGATGTATATTCATATGTAGCGGTAAACGGAAATAGAAAGCAAAATTATACTTCTACGCTACTCAAATTTGGTACACTCACCGGAGCGCTTTCACCAGGTCAACTGTCGTCTTCAGCAGATGTTATTGCTCTGAAGATTTGTTGTTGCTAGCGATGTGGTTGAAACATCCCTGATGAGGTAACAGATGTACACATCTTCAGAGCAATAACATCCGCTGAAGACGCCGGTTGACCCGGTGTAAGCGCTCCGGTGAGTGTACCATACTTGAGTAGCGTAGGAGTATAAGTTTTTTTTTACACTTTGAACAAGTTAAAAAGGCGCTATTTATAAAGGCTGACATCCTATTTCATTTATTTAATCCATGAAATGTTTATCCTACGTATTTTCCTCAAAGTTTACTGCGAGGTACCGGCTAATCCGCAAACCACTCTCAAGAAGTTTTTACAGAATTATAATGTTTGTAGGTGTATATTGAAGGTGGTGTCTGACTCAAATAAGTGATATATACAACATTGTTTTTACAAATTTGTGTTGGAATCTTATACAATAACGCTTGTATGATATTTTATTCGTTGACCTTTAGTTGATAAAGTTATTGATCAACATCCAAGTGGTTTATTTATTTGCCGGCTTTAATATTCAAGAGATATTATCATAAGCGCTTGTTTTTAGATCAAAACCTTCCGGTCCTTTGCTTGATTAAAAAAAACTAAAAGCCAACCATAATGACGTTTTACAGTGTTACAATGACATACCCAGGTCGCTCCTATCCGGATGCTGGAGAAGAAGTAAAGTTTGCCACCCCCTTTAACAGCCTGAAAAGGTTGGCTTAATTTTGTTGATGGTTTGAAAAAATAAGGAGGGGGCTCGCACCCTTAAATCCCCCCATTTACCTATATGCAAATCATACAACAAAAATTACTATCCAATATTTTACCTATCGAAAGGCAATCCAGCGCCACCATTTGCAGTCGTATCTCTAAGAAAATTGACTTCAACTAGATCTCTAACATCTGGTACCGCCCAATCCAATCCACCTAGCGCCAAATTACTGCAGAATGTGACAGCCTCAGTGAAGGTTGCTCGAACGCCAGTTTGTCCTAAGTAAGAGTTTTTGGCGATGTAACACGATTGCGGATCTCCTACAGTGTTTGGAATTGCCGCCGCATGCAGAGATAAACAGTGGCTTGGAGAATCTATGTATAAAAGAAAAAAACTTACTCAATATGGCAGATACATTACATCTGGTATGACAGGAAGCTATAAGTTTCTCGTCATGGGAAAATGCAAACGGATGTGGCCGCTGGAATAGACCAAGTATGGTAAAATGAGAAACGACAATCCCGATAGCTTCCATACGTAACGCTGATGCGTTACTACGTAATCGTTACCACGCAGTCACCGTGCGCATTAACGATGGTCGCTAACGTTGAGTGTAACGTCGTGGCGTATGTAGGGTGAAAGCCATAAAGGGGCTGTTCAAGAATTATGAGTTATGCACAGAGGAGTAAGATAAAACAGAGCGCGTACCACAAGTCAAAGTCTCCGCCTCATCCGGTAATGAGGGCCGATTGTTCCATGAAATGCGACAGGCGAGACTGCTACGCAATTACCGCGTATTTTCATGGTTTGCCAAAAAATCTTTGCCCCGCACTATGCATAGATAAACAGTGGTGCAATACAATGAACATTCTAGATAACAGGGATCCCCAACAATCCAAAATTATATATAATTCTATATATAAGTTTTTGATCAACTTGATGCATGAGAGGGTGATTCCCCAAAATCTCAACTCTCTCATGAAATGAATTTTACTTGTAATAAAAGATAAATGATCAAATCAAATTACTCAGGGCACATATATCATAACCCTCCTGCAATATGGCACCTTTTGACAAGACCTAAGATACATAATCTTGAATCATGACGTAATTTCAGTCGCTTTTCTCATAATTCAATTTCACTGATAACATTCACAGGAGTGGCGTAGCCAGTGAGGAAACGCCCCCACCCCCACCCCCGACCGTCTGTTCATCTAAGGCCGTCGGTACACGAAGGACGTTGGTAAAAATATGGGGGTCAAGAATAGACAATTTTGTGTGCATTGCTTATGCATCGTGAAGAAATAGATGTAGTACATGTAGCCGAAATACTTCAAATCTTGGATGCGGCCCTTCCGTTTTGATTTGAAAATGTTTGCTTTTGGATCAACAATGCACAACTTCCGTCGGCAAAAAACACACAATTCCATCGGTACATTTACATGTTGCCCCCCCCCAACCCCCACCTCCGATTCCGAAAACCTGATTCACAGCGGCTTACCTGTAGCTGCCTTGCATAGCACACCGAAATTATGGGTACAATCTTTGTCTTGTAATGCACGGTAATTGTCCATTTGTTGGAAAGTAATACAATCTTCATCTGCTTGGCCATCAATCCCACCATTAGGTTGACTCTGAGAATTGATACGCCAGTCAAGAAATACACCAGGACACTCTTCTGGATCGTTCAGATTTTTGAATACTAATTCACTGAATCGATCATTCTGACCAATCCACCATTCTGCTGGAGATGTGCTGTGAAGCAAGAATGTGAGAATGTGATTTCACTATGCAACAGGCAGTTGGAAGCCATAGTGATTTGCTCCAGAGCGACGCCCTCAATTTTGCTTTTGCTCGCATTTCTATTCTGTGCATGTTTTTAATGCCCAATGTCAATCAAATTTTTTGTACCTAGTCTTAAAATGTGCCACTTGTTAAAATATTACCCTCCACAAAATTTAAATTCATTCCGAAGTCGTCTATGGGGTCCACCGTGGGCCTAAAATTTAAGCGTTAACTCCTGTAGTCAGCTATTATAAATTACATATTAGAGTTCACAGTATTAGCTGCCTTATGTTTTAAACTACTTGTGGTGGTATAAAATCATGAAGGTAACCCAGACAATCCCTGTCACAAAAGGCAGCTTTATACTGAGCCAAGTTATGGCTACAATAATACGAGGACTGGTCAATAAGTTCCCGCAACTATGGTGTATCTCCTCCGCTCATACGTTACTTACGCTAAATGCAAGTTTGTACTTTTGTCTTTCAAAACACATAATGTATAGAGAGTGTGTAATAAACCAACCGGAACCGTATAATAATTGAAATGGCAGCCATGCTGGAGGACAGTTCTAAGATGGGTTAAGATGACAGAGGGACAGGTCTCTAGATCGAATCCATAACTATTCATACCTATCACCTGTTTTATTGCATTATCATGCGAATTCCCCCGTGTTACCTTATGGAGGACAGAATTTTATTTAAATGAGATGACTCTGTCATAAGTGACGTAGTATTGAATACCCTCTATTAGCGATGTTCAATACTTGATTACGTAATTACATGAGCATAAACACAGTAGCGTATGGACACTATCTGATTTATGGTGAAAAATAGTCAAGAACATCTGGCGCCAAATTGAGGTGTTGTTACATATTTCCAAATATCTCGAGAACAAAAGTATGGAGTCTGGTGCGGTTTTTGCGACTTTGTAGACTGATAACATAGAAATGATGCTGTACTCTTTTTAGACCTATACCATTTTTATTAAAGATATGGGATCATGTTGAATATATCCAATTTGAGTAGGCTTTATCACCGATTGTTCTTTACATAATAAGAGAGAGAAAGATTAATCGATGACAAAATTTAACAAATGGTACCTGGTTCGATTGGGTATCTTCTGATTATTAAAAAGGGAGGTCCCAGTGGTGAAATCACAAACATTTCTTTCTTAATGAACCCTTACTTTTCAAAAGGTTTGTAATCAAAGTAGCACACCATAGAGAGGCACTGAAATGAATATTAAATTTCGAAAGGTATGTCTAATTGTTGCGGGATATTATTGACCAACCCTCGTAGTTGCCATATTATCACTACTAATTATTATGCACTGTACCAATAATTTAATGATAAAACAAGCACAGAGTGAACAGTATTAAGTGGAAGTTTGGAATTGTGATGGTTCCATTTGTGGAAATTACCAAATTTATTTTGCCGAGTATTGCAGGACGATAGAAATGGTGCTTGATAGGCCGAATTCACACGTGTTTCTACGGGACGCTGAATAAGTGTTGCGCCCCCTGAAAGCCTCTGCACATTTACCTATACATTACAACCGATGCGCACATCCTTTAATATTGCACCGTGCGCAGTAACGATGTTCCAATCGACATGACCTATGAAGGGTTATATTGCAAAGGCCTTCCCAAAATCATATCCAGAGATATAATCAATAAATATGTTTATTTGTGTTGTTGAAGTTCGAACGCCTCCTGCTCAACAGACTGGCACCTGTGGTAGACGAACAACGCATTCCAGAACAAGCAGGTTTCCGCCCTGGCAAGTCAACAACAAGCCAAGTTCTCAACCTTACCCAGCACATTGAGGATGGATTTGAGGAAGGATTGGTAACCGGAGCAAAATCCTGGAGCTAACCAAAGATATCCACCTGACGGATGTTCTTTGTTCAGCTTGGAGACAAGAAGAGCCGGTGGCGAAGACTCGGGAATGGGCTACCGAGAAGTGAAGACACCCAACGCTTCATATATGCAGACGATCTTGGCATCAGTGCACAACACACCGACTTCACTGTTGTGGAACAGAGGCTCCAAAGCCCTGGATGAGGTCACGCCATACTATGAGGAAAACTACCTCCGTGCCAACCCATCCAAGACACAGGTGTGTGCTTTCCACCTCCGCAACCGTGAAGCTAAACGTCAACTGAAGGTGACCTGGTCTGGAACCACACTAGAGCACTGTGAAACGCCCGTTTATCTGGGAGTCACTCTCGACCGCACACTCTCATACAAGACCCACATTGAGAAGACAAGGAGCAAAGTTTGTTCACGAAACAACATTTTGAACAAGCTCACTGGATCCAGATGGGGACCTCGACCAGACACTCTCAGATCAACAGCCTTGGCCTTATGCTACTCTAGTGCTGAATATGCCTGCCCAGTGTGGGGAAGATCAACTCATGCCAAGAAGGTGGACCCAGCACTCAACTCATGCTGCCGACTTATCACTGGATGCCTTCGATCAACACCAACGGAAAGTCTCTACACCTTAGCTGCTATAGCCCCTCCAGATGTACGTCGGCAAGTGACCAGCATGCGAGAGCGTGAGCGTCAGACCACTGGTATGAAGCACACCATGTTCAACCAGACTGCTGCACCCAAACGCCTTACATCCAGGGGAAGATTCCTAAGCAAAGTGCATCCTCTTGGGACAGTCTCCAAGGAAGCGGAAAGACTCACCCTGTGGAAAGAGAGATTTCCCAATTCACCAGCTATGGGACTGCAACCCAGTGAGCAGCTACCACCTGGAGCTGATTCCACATGGTCTGAGTGGCGGTGTCTCAACAGACTAAGATCAGGGGTCGGAAGGTGCAAGGTCGCTTTGCAGAAATGGGGCTACCTACCAGAAGGGCAAAACACTACCTGTGAGTGTGGAACGGTTCCACAGACTATGGAACACCTGTTGGTGTGTCCACAGATGGGGCAACACTGCACACATGAGGACCTAGCTGAATTCAACGATTCTGCTCGTCACTGCGTCAGCTATTGGCTCGGGCGCATTTGACCCTGCGCTTGGACACGCTAAGAAGAAGAAGGGAAAAAAGAAGAAAGATAATGTTATTCTTCATTAACCTGATATTTAAGTGAAACGTCATAAATGGAAAGTGTCACATGTATACGTGGGTATCTAGCTATTAGTCGTTTAGTTATATACGACTTATTAGAGCTGGGTGGTGCATGATTAGGCTCTATTTTCTTGCAGGTCATCTGAAAATGATGCTATAAAATCACATCTGAGTTTCGATAGTGGTAACCTAAAATAGGATAATTGCTTACGCATATTCCGTGAATTTGGTCTTCAGGAGTCCATTTTCATCGTTATTTTTCGGGTTTATAAGATGCCAATCATAGCTGTGTAGATTTAGATTCTGGCAATAAGAAACAGACTCTTCCCAAGTCCTCGTCTGCGTGAGATCAGGTAAGTAGCATTTGGTTTCATCTGCGTTACTGAAAGCTGCTGCATCGAGTAATGTACAATCAAACGGTGGAGGCTCTAGTTTTGTGATAAAAATATAGAGGTATGTTTAGACCGGGGTTGTAGAAAGTGACCGATGTGGTACAGGGCGTTCTTGAAAGAACTTACCGTCGCAACCTTAATATTGGGGTATAAAGTATGCGATAGCTTGAACATCAATTATTTAAAATACTGAAAAATTAAAAGTTTCAGTCTGGTTCTTTCAGGGACACTCTATAGATGGTTCGTGTTCCTAAGAAGCCTTTTAAAAATAGAGAGGTTGCGATTTCCCAAACTATTTTTCACACAAGAAAGATAGAAATAACAACTTTTACCCCATGACGGGACAAATCGACATAACTAGCTACCTTCGACTATAGATGATGTGACTTCTGACGTCAATGCCTGACAGTATGCGCACGCATCATCACAATTTCCATTGTTTTTTCCTGGCAGTAATGTATGCGTGCGCATCATATTTTATTCAGGGCTCGTGTTTTTAAAACTCCCGCCTCATCACAATAAGGCAATTGAACAGTGTAGTGGTTGCATGGGGTTCATTCAAGCATAAAGATATACCAGTCCCTTGCCTTTGTTGATAAACATTGAGGTCACCTCATCTATATTTATACGTATTTATAAATACGCACGTGACCCATGGGCACGACATATTAAGACAAGCAAGCGTGATCAAATCCTCATGCCATTGAAAACTATACAGAAAAGGATAGGAACTCTTCATCAAATTTAAGTATTAATTAAGTAGCAAAATTATTTCACATGGGGAGATTCCGAATTTGTAATATGTTATCACAAAAAAAACAATTTGAAAGTACTTGCCGACGGAAAAAATATTTATCGATGAAAAAAGGTTTACAATAATAAAACAAAGTTGAAAAAATACACAATTTTGCTGCAGAGACTGGTGTTGTTTACCGCCTTTGCATTAAAATGTACAGGAAGACCACCCGATGTGTCGAAGGCACTTCCAGACCTACTGTCTACAAGCTATTATGGCAGCGCGGAGGTTGTCACGTACGTATTTATAAATACGTATTTATACATATAGTCGAAGCACACTGGTAACTGTGACAAAAATAGTTCAATTTTGATCTGCGTAAATTTCTTTTAATACAAAAATGACGAAGTATGTGTACATTATCTGTACTTATTACTTCACTGCAAAATATCTTTTGATAAATTGTTTCCGGTACGGGTCGTGTAGAGGTTAGTTTCGTTTTGTCACTTTTTCGAAGCATGTGCAGCCAACTGTATCAATGACCGTATAACACAACTTCACAATAAATAGTGTGGCTATTTTTTTTAATGTGCTTTTCATGATCCCTTATCAGTACTAGCGCGTTCAAAGAAGAAGAAAGGGTGAATCGGATTATGATTACATGAAACTTTCGTGGACCCTCCATTTTTACAGCTCCCTGCTTTAATTGTTACCGCCCATGAGTATCATGACGAATATTTTCAATCGTCTAAGCTATCACTGTTTAATATTACAAAATATAAAGTCTGCACAAAAGGTAACACAGCTGTAATAAATACGACTATAGTTTCAGAACTAATAATTGTTTCCACAATATTTCTACAAGAAGGATGATTTATTTACGCGCATTTTGATACCCCGTTTGTCAAATGTCGTTCAATATTAACAAAACAGTAGTGCCTTTAAAGAAACATACCCGGATTTAAAAGTTGCAGTTTACAGCGATCAATGGTTAATTACGCAAGCATTGTGGCACGTAAAACCGTCCATTTATCGTCGCGCTGACTTCAAATCAATACAAATAGCTGCAACTTTTTAATTCGGGTATTTATCTTTAAAAATGTGCTGCGTTGTTAATATTAAACGAAATTGTACAAATGGGGTATCATAATGCGCGTAAATAAATCATCCTACTTTCTATGTTGAAATATTATGAACACACTTAAAAGTTCTGACGCTATAGGTGTATTTATAACAGCTGCGTTACTTTTTGTGCAGTCTTTAGTTTTCTGACCTGAACAACTTGCAACTCCTGGTGATGTTACAAACTCGACATTTTGTATAACCTGCAAATCAAACAAAAGTTTGGAATTGAATACATGAATCCAAAACCTACCCAAGTCCATGGAAAGTGATTTTGAGAAAAAAAACCTGTGTATCATTTTAATTCCTTCAGTTAGATTTACTTGGTCAATATGGTAAGTTGTACGTGCAAATGGGTGGGTTAAACTGTATTAGGTATGCCGATTAGCATTTCAGGGACTTCGTGGGGTTCATTTTAAATTCTGGACTTGGGTGATTTTTTGAATCATATACAAAGACAATAATGTTGGAATGAGATTACCACTAGTAAGATAATACAAAATAAAGCACACAGTTATGTATAATGTTGATAAGCATTCTGCCATGTAATATAAACCACACACTTTCCTTGATTAAACCCCTTTTTTTTCAAAAGTCACTCTCCAGCAATGAATGTGTTACAAGTGGACTTTTATACATACTGGATTTCAATCAATGTGCTACAAGACTCAAATCATGGACTTGGGTTGATTCTTTCATACATGCTATTTTTCACATGCTCAATAGACACAGAGGATGAATTTTAGTTGTTCTTTCATACATATGACAGGCCTATGTAAAGCAACACTTTCCCATGCTTAACTCAATTTGGCCGAAGTATGGACTTGGGTGGGTTTTGTATTCATATATTCAATTTTAAGGCATTTATCCTATATTTTATAACTATCTAACGTACTCAAAATATTTTGTTTTAATGATATGTAAAAACATGGCCTCAGAGGTTACCTTCAGGTGGTACTACACTCCTGACTAATTTTGTTTGCATTTTTCTCAAAAAATAACTACAGACTGGTAGCAAAAGTTATGTATATTATAGGGGCAAGGAATCCAATTACTTCACTGACATTTCAGTGATTCAAGACATGTGGTTCATTTATGTTAAGAAATGAGGTACATTCTAGCGGTACCTCTTTTAACGTACCGCTTGTCTTGGGTCACTGAAATTCCAATGTAGTAACTGGATTCCTTGCCCCTATTGTTACCTGTGTGTTATTATTTTTTGAGAAAAATGCAAAAATAGTCACAAATTTATCAAGGGCTGTAGTACCACCTTAAGATTTGCCATTATTCGTGGCTATAAGATGAATCAAATATGTTAATATTCTCACAACACTTTCTTTAATCAAAATGATATGCTTTTAACTTAACTTGAACTTGAAACTCTGAAGTAAGATAATGGTTTTAAACACCTATTATCATCAGTATATTAAATTTCCAATATTAGCGTTCGTTGCAACAATACTTTGCAAAGAAGTTTGGAAATGCACCACCCGATAGGTAAAGGTATGGTGTCCCGTGGTAATAAATATGGCATTCTGGATATTCTGTCCTCTGAAGTATATCATCAATGTAAACAACGTAGTTTATATCCCGTGTTCAATACGGATACTCACACGTGAATCCGATACACAATGGCTCAGTTGAAATATTTGATTTTGGTTTCATAGTTAGTTCTTTTATGTATGAAATTTATTCCATCTCATTGTCAACATCCATTGTGTCCCTCTATGTTTTCAGTATCGGATTAGTGTCTGATCACTTTTTTGTAACTCCAACAAAAGATTAGACTACTCCGTAGTCCACTTGCCCATTGTTATGATTGTGCATACTCTGGATATTGCATTTAAGCTTAAAACTCCGATTTAATTAATTTGTGCACAATTGATAGATTTTCACAACTGATCATCTTTTCAGTCACCATACTCCCTCTGTATGTTAGCTTCCCAAGTGGACTACTGACTTTGGATTGCGGTTAACATTTTTAACATGGCACTCTATGGAGAGTTAGGCCAATTTCTAAAATTGGTCATGATGTAATGCATCTTTAAATGAATCTGGCTTGTGATTGGTCGCCCACATCTCGTTATTGTTTAAATCCTCCCGACACGTACCATTACCATTAACTATACATGGTACACATCTATCTTTGCAATGCGGCGCTTTTGTGCTGGCGCGAAAGTTGGTGGATGAACGTACGCATCTAGCGCGTATTGTACCACCATGCTTAGTCTTTTGGTTAGATAAACAAGTTGATTGACAGTGTGTTTTAGAGAACGAAGTCCCTGGGTAAAGTTCTGCTTAAAAGTGAAAGTCCATAGTCGATTTTTAACTCGTTATAAACTGGCAGATTCTAAAATTAGAATTGTTCAGTATTGAAGTGCCATTATAAATTAGTTATGCCATTATGATATGTTGCATTCAATAATATAAGCCTACGTATACTTTACTTTTACTGTCACAAATATAATTATATAAACTTTTTCATAACCATTTTATACTAGTATTTTGATGTAATAGATATCAGTATAATTTCGAGTTTAACTGAATGCGTTCATCATGATTAATAACGTATTTTTATTTATCAAAAATCGACTATGGCATAGGCTAACAAAAGATACGAATAGGATACGAAACCAAAACGCCTAAATGTTTTGGTTTCATTATTTGTCAACAGGATTGTCAAACAATCACTGCCAATTAATACTTGTAACTGGACAACGGGCATTTACGAACATTTATTAATTTTCGAATTAGCCACTGTTAATTTATGTATCACAAACGATTGGAATCGCCCCAATGTACAGGGTGTATCAAAATGATTGGTACCCGTCACCTTTGATGTCTGATGAAACACCTGCATCTTCCACATTCAACATTAGATCCTCTTGAAATGACTACAAATTACAGTTTTATGACCTTTTATAACATAAGGTGGATATTAAACTGAATTTTGATGTGGGAGTCTTGCTCAGTGGATATTGATGGGTACCAATCATTTTGATACACCCTGTATTGGTATATTGTTTTACTACCTTGAATGGGTAAATGAAGTGCATAAAGAAAAGAAGAAAACCCTTACTGATGTAAACTAAGGACAGAGATGAACACACACGTTCTTACGACGTAAGTTTGTATTTGATTGTATCTCGAGTTTTTAAGTTCATTGTACACGGCCCTGCATGGTGCTAACAATTCAAAGTGTTCATAGTTCTGGTCGCTAGGGTTCAAATCCCCGCACAGGCATGGAATCTTACGTAATATGTATCATGTTCGCTTCCATCTAGCGATCAATAACCTGAATAACCATTGTGCAATTCAATTCAATGCACAAGCTCATACACATGTGGTTCTTTGATGTCAATCGCATACAATATAACCCGTGATCAATAATGAACGTTGGTCAAAAGACGAGCTTACTGAAGTGAAAAATTATGTACATGCAGATTCATCATTTATGCATAATATTGCCTTGAAAATCATAAAAAGCAACTGCTTGATCAGCCCAAATGATTTTATAAGCGTTATTTCTAAACCAAATTTCAAAACCACAAAGTGTTTTACCTGACTTTTGATCCAGAAATGTATGAATTTGATGAGAAATTGTGATGAAAAATAATATTTTACAAGTCAGATTCAGAAAGAGAAAATCTCATTACACACGTTAATTACATCACAAACATAGATGGTTAAGTTCATGGAGAATGTTACAAACTGTTGTATGTTTTGCCATATTGTTTTTCTATAGGGAATAATGTTTTATCGTTAAAATCGGACATGAAAACCTATCAAAAACACAACAAAAACGTGCATCGCTATTTGTATGCATGAAACAAATTATAAGATTTGTACAGAAGTGACCTAACACTTTCTTGAGAAAGCGCATGGTCCGATGCAAGAATCTTGGCAAGGACACTCTGGTGAAATAAAGAAAAATATATGTGATTGATTTTGTGTGACTTTTGAGCGTTAAATGTTTCAAAATTTAAAAATGAACAAAATGCGAGTAACTATGATGTCATCAACATGACAATAATATTCATGATAAATAATTATTGCTCCTTAAAAAGAAATGGTTAACAAATGGTTTGAATACATCGCACGACCTTATAGTAACTGTATCTAGAAATTTGTGCAAGTTACTTGTCAATTTTCGCCAGAAACGAGCTTTTTCTACGGTTACTGCCCAGCTCATTAGCGCGATATGTGATATTCTTTACCTCGAGTTTACTGCCCTCTGTTGACGACAGGGCTTCGAACTCTTATCAAGGCGATCTAAGAAGTGCAGGGCCGTGTGTAATGCCAAAGTTTAAATTAAAGCACAGTACGAGCGTAAAAACACATTTTAATAATTGTAGTATAAATAAATACATAATTTTAATGACGGCGTGTCAAACGAAATAAAAACAAAATACATACCAGGCCGACGATGATGATTATTATATCCCGGAGCATCATCACATGTTCCTTTCTCCTATATCTACTTCTCCGTCAAGTACAAATAAAATTTCCTTGTTGATATATTTTTTTTTCATATTATGGTAATATCACATTTTCTTCACATTTAAACAAAACACGGTGGATGATTCAGAACAGCGCTTCACCCAGGATGAAGTTTACCGACTAAAGACTGAGAATATATCCAGCTGTGGCAAGTACAACTAAGAAAATGTATGTAATAATAATAAGGTGGTGAGTGGTCCCTTAGTTACTATTGTTAAATAATAGGTCCCTTAATTGCGCTTGCCTTGTTACATGGATTGTAAATCAATTAAACATTCCTACAAGTTGTGCATTTCATATTTGATAAATCAACCTTAAACAGTATGCTTCGACTATATTTATAAATACGTGTTTATAAATACGCACGTGACCACCCCTTCTACATAGCGGGTGGTCTTTCCATACATTTGAATGTAAAGGCGGAACAACATGAGACTACTGTGCAGCAAAATTGTCTATTTTGTTCAACTTTGTGATTATATTGTAAACGTTTCCGTCGTTAAATATTTTTCCGTAGTCAAATACTTTCAAAATGTTGTTTTTGATAACATTCAAATTCGAAGTTCCCCATGTGTTATAATTTTGCTATTCAATTAATACTTAACGGCACATTCAGTGATTTGCTCATCCGGACGATCATAAAGATCATCAAAATTCAGATTTTGGTACATTCGTCATTGTCATAGATGTGCTAACATAGACTGCTAGTGGTCCAGCTGAAAGCTGTGTATTTAAGACAAAATAAGGAATATACATATGAATCTGTAATTTATATACTGGCAGTATATAAATATTATTAGCTACATGTATTTGAATAGGGCTTCAACCTCGTCGATACTGCTGTTTTCTTCGTTTTTTGCCAAATATTTCATTCCAAAAATACCAAATGACAACATGAATGACTTATCATTCATTGTTAAGCATTTTTTTTACATTTCCCTGGGATCAGATCTGAATGGGTCTTTAAAGTTGATAATATTTATCTACAGAGTTCCTTTCCTTTTCTGTATAGTGGTCAATGCATGAGGGTTTGGTCACGCTTGCTGGTCTTGGTATGTCGTACCCATGGGTCACGTGCGTATTTATAAAAACGTATTTATAAATATAGTCGAAGCATACTGCTAAAATAGTTCGTGATGGTGTAATAGTGTACACTATCATCACTCGTATTTGTAACACTGCATATTGATAAAAAATATTCTAAAAAATATGTTGTTTGTCCTGTTATTGTCTCACTTAATTGTTGTATATTCCCTGTCGGTGGGTTTGTGGTTTCTGTGGGTGGTGTGTATACGGAAAGTGGGTGGGTGGATGCGTAGGTGTTTGTTAGCAAACGAGGACACACACCCGCACTTCACATTTAAACCGTGGACCATCCTGCAATTTGGGACCGTCCTCGGTTTCTGGAGGTCTGCAAACGGGTTTGGGATGTACGTTAAGGTGTGTATGTTTGGAAAAACAATAAAAGTCCAGCAATGAACCAACATGGCTTTGTGAAGCTGATAGTACCACAGACTAATGGATAGTACCATCATGGACCAAATGTTTACTTTAAGGGTATACGATGTATTGTTGATCGAAACAGCAAAAAAAAGTAGTTCACAGCATCTCGCGAATTTTAGCGAGCTTTAGCAAAAATTGCATTGCTCAATTATTAGCGAGCGTGTAGAAGAATCATCCTATACAGACAATAGTACACATTGACCAATAGGTACTACATACAAATAGTAACAATTGGCCAATGTGCAAAATTATATGTTCCATATACTGCCGTGTATGCAGTACCAATTTCCCAATGTTACTAACATTTTAAATAGCGAATGTAGTGAATGATTATTTGAGATAATGTGCGACACTGTGGAATATAAAGAGGAGGATATGGGTATGTTAAAAATCGAAATGAGGTATGGGGCTGGCTGGGGGTGGCTACGGGGCGTTATCTCAAGGACAATATTATTCAAGGTTGCGCCGCAGGCTTACAAAGAAACAATATTGTTCAAGGTTGCGCCGCAGGCTTACAAAGAAACAATAGCAATCAAGCTTAAACTTTAAATTAACACCCGATAGAGGGCAGGGCCTGAAGAATGAGGGAAATTATGGGGTAAATATAGCCCTATAAAAACAAACTCACTTACGGCGGTTAGTTGAAGATGGAGCTACCGGCCTCGGTCCTTCGGACCTGCGGCCTTGTGGGGAGCGGTCTCCGGCCTTCGGCCTTGTTTCAAAAGTCGCCCAATTGGGCTACCAAATCGCGGGTTTGGCAACCCTGCTTGTTTTGATCTTATTTTAACTTATCAAATTACTAGTTTTTATATTCTATGGTGTCAAATATTTATTCACAACGTTGTAAATACGTATTAAATACGATTAATAACAACAGAGGGCGCTATCACTTTTTCTCATAAACTGCCGCATATGTTAGTAACATTGGGTAATGGGTACTGCATACACGGCAGTATATGGAACATATAATTTTGCACATTGGCCAATGGTTACTATTTGTATGTAGTATCTATTGGTCAATGGTACTGTTGTCTGTATCGGGTGCATCCAAGAATTCAAATGTCACAGATATACTTTTGCAGGTCCTGTGGTTCTTGAGTTATGTTGTAAAGAGGGCTGAAACAACAACACTTTTGTAAAACGTACATAACTTATTAACAACAATAAATTAAACAAGTTTTCAAAGTATATGATTTGTAGAATGACCTTTTGCAAAACACCAAAGTGTAATTTTTCAATAATATATTGATTCAGATAATGAGGATCGATTTTTTGGCTGCTTCGACCAACAATACCTCGTATACCCTTAAGAACCTTAAATTCCTGAAACAATGTACCAAACGTTTCATTCAAGACTGGGATCAAAAAGAAACTTTTTACAAGGCCATATCTTAAAATCCCGTCCATCAAAAAGAACCAAAATTACACTCTAAACACATGTCAGTAACCAAGCAGTTGCTTAACTGACACAACAGCAAAATACACTGACATGAAACAGCTTCCTGGACCACATGTCATAGCCCATTTGATGCGTGTGTAAAGCAATTGTAACAGCAATAGGAACTTTCCTGTCTTGCCTTCCAAAAATAACACTCGTACCCAACGAACATAAACGGCTCACTCCGACATAGGTAAATATACGCCCTTGCGTCCCAACACTCTCTCATGAATACCTTCATTCATTTGGAATTCTTCACGTGCCTTAAACTCTATGTTGAAGACATTTCGAGGCTGTGACATTATGATACAACAAGCGGTTCCATGCCAGTGCATTTTTCAGTTGTGTCAGCCATGGGAAGGTAACCGTTTGGATATGGACATGTCATTAGAATAGAGTATTGAAGTAATCCTGTGTAATTTTGTTCATTTTGATTGACAGATTTTTACGATATAACCATATGAAAAATTGTAAGTTTCTTTTCGAGCCCAGAGTCTAAAGGTCCGTCCATACTACCACCGCATTTGCGATGCGTTGCTTTGCGATGCCAATATATCGATTACTTTTTGCTGCAACTATATCGATTACTTTTTACCGCGTCACATTTACAAGTTAAAATGTATTTAACTTTATTGCGATATCGCAATGCAGTAGTTTGCAGTATGATGCAGTGCGACAACGCACCACATCGTAAAGCAACGTCTCGCACTATTAGGTGGTAGTATGAACGGACCTTAATAAACATTAAAAGTAAAGACCAAGGCTACTGACGAATTCACAAAACACGTTTTTATAAACAGGCGACGAACGATAAAGATTCTTATTGTTTTAATCAATATTCTTATAGCTGTAATACAAAGGCAAATTTATCACACTACCAATTGCATAAATAAATAATAAGGTAGTTTAAATAAGTAATTGACACTGTATAAATAAAACGAATTAACTCGTTGTCATGGTGGAGGCGCTAGAGGTATTGGTGGTACGAGCAACTAAGCTCAGCTAGATCACCAGTGAACAGCGCCTTTGATAAAATCAAGCATTTAAATGATGCTCGTGAATAAGTAAGTAGCTGTTTTGCAATCCTCGTACGTTTTATATGCATAGTTTGGCTATATCCCAAATTATGAAATCCGCCTCTTGTCACACTTTCATATCCGACGGGTACCTAACCAAAGAGGTTTTAAATAGAAATAGTGTCGCAATAGATTATATAATCTTTTGTTCGTTTGATGCCGATTAGAAGTTGCGACAGGCTATTCATAAAAGTGGTACCATTGTTTCGAATAAAGGGTTCCGCCATTAAATTGGTGACTGATCCGGCATCATATTAACGCTCTACACAACAGGCGAGTATCAATAAGTGACCACACTACAGTCATGTGTAAGGGCAGTCATGTGTAAAGTGGTACCATTGTACTCATGTATTCCAAATGTGTGCTTGTGTGGGTCTGAAGTAAAGACTATAAGGAGGCTTTAGCTGTCGATGCAATCATCTTTACCACCCACCTGACGATAGGTGTTTCATTTAAATAAATTGAATGCTCTTGGTGATCGATTACACATTAGAATGTATGAAGGCTGCCATTTCCAGTCCATATACATTATCTATATTACACCGTATAATGGTAATCGCTATACGTATACATGTAAGTATAAGTATAGGCCTATAAAGGTTGTTTTTAAGAAATTTCCATTTAATTTTATTTTAAGAAGGAGATTGGTATAGAAATAGTGGCGTATCCAAAGAGGGGAGGGGGTTGGGGAGGGACAGATTCACCTCTGTGAGAAGTCTTGGGAGGGGGAGGGAGGAAGAGGAGAGGAGGGGATATGGAGAATGAGAGAGGGCTAGACGTTCGCCTTTTGTATCTCTTTCCTTGTTGGAAAGGTATAACGTTGTGGAGATAGGAACATGTACGACCATCCGGGACCTACTCTGCCATGTTTGGCTGAGTAACGCTACGTTGAACACGGTCTTTTGTGCCTATGTAAATTATCCTCTGACAGGTATTGTGTTGAGAAATTACCTCACGACTTTCACGTGCTTGGAATTGTACCATTGACATTTATCAAATTTTGACGTTCGGACAACGATCGGATCTTTCTATATAATGCAGATCATATTCGTTAGCCTGATATCTGGCCTTTAAACTTACCAATATTCTTCAGAAACTTGCTCATACTTCTTTACGGTATGAAATAGACGACATTTGTGTGATATTGGCAATGTCAAAGGTTACGATAATCTGGACTATTCTACTTTACGGGGGAGTCCGAAAATGAATTTTGGCAGGGGCTGAAATGCATTTTTTACTAGCGCAATCTCTGTTTGTAACTAAAGTATTTGGAGTTCCAAGACAATCCAGCGTGTATTTTTTATTCCAACGGGCGGCCGGCCGGTCGGACATGCGTGAGTTATTCTCGTTTTATACAGGTGTTTTACGTTTCATGTTAATTTACTATTCCTAGTCCACTACTCCGTCATTTATCCACCCCACAAGTAAAATGGACATGACGACCCCGAGATGTGGCGAGGTCAGATGCGGTTGCATGATGGTATAATTGAAGACCGAATTAAAAAGACTAGTTTGCGTCTGACGTCAGGGCAAAGGCGCGACGTGATTGGTTACTGACCTGCGCAGTACGGCATTTTTGGTCTGGTTGACAGGACGTCATACGCAAACTAGTCTTTTCAATTCGGTCTTCAATTATAGGGAAGATTTCGCATCAGGTCAAGAGGTCAAATGATGCCAATGATGTAAATAACGGAAGAACCGAACAATTCCTCCAAGTAAATGCAAGCGTTTTCACGGCAAATCAACAGGGATCGTCGAATTGAAGGTAACACAAATGGGTACAATATGATGGTCAATATTGAGGTTCATTTAAATAGGTAGGAAAGTGTGCATAAATATGAAAAATATGTTTTTTCAAATGGAATTTTACAGCTCTTGCGGTGACCCACGAACACAATGAAAAGGTCAATTTTCATCATTTATTTGTTCTGTTGCGTTCAACCATCTCCAACAATTTTTTCAATGTAAGTGCCTCTGGCCCTAGTGGAAGTAAAAACGGATACTATGGCCAGAGTTCTAGGGCTAGAGAGGTCTGGAGGAAGGGATAATAAAAACAAGTAGATAAATAGAAATATAAGGAAAATGATGGGAATGAGAGAGGGAGGGTGAGAGGGGACAATGAGAGCGAGGGAGTGATACAATGTAGGCCTAGGAAAGAATAAGTACGGAAAAGAAAGGAATGATGAATACATTTAATAATAATTATTAGGCCTATATAATAACTAAACACATAACAGCACTGGGCAGCCATTCGACGATGTCAATGCCTTTATTCGTTACGTAATTAAAACGCCCAGTCAGATGTATTTCACACCTACCAAACACAACTCACCCAATTTCGCAAACTGGACGTTGAATGTACACTCTCATGAATATTGATTGGCAACATTTTCCAATATGTCAGCGCTCTAATCGGAAACAATAGAACAATAGACCCTGCAGAGCGTTGTACCTAACGAGCTAAAATGTGAAAACGGGGTGATGAAATATTGAGAAATTCATTGCTGATCATAATTGAATGAAAATTCCCTTTAAAAGTGAAGCCAGCCTCAATGTAAAAGAGGTCTTGTAATTAGTTTTGGTCAATGTGAAAGACATTTTGAGGACCACGCTTACATCCATGTTACATGACAGTCCACCAAACCATCAACGATGAGAACATGTACACTGAAACAGCAGAAAACATTAACTCCTAATCTCCTGTCAACTCTTCAATTCACTATTACTCCAAATTATTCTGTGTTGTTGGTGTTTTTTTTGGGGGGGTTATTTTTTACCCATGCTTGTTATTAATAGTAAGGAATGTGACGTATCATGTTAAAAACAGACACTTTTGGGCAAGTTGTCAATTGTGAGCTTTTTATTGAGAGCTATTTTGCTCCATGGTATTATAAAATTGGAAATTGAGATATCAGCCTTTAAAAATATTATTGACAATGTTGAGAGTAGGAATAACCTTGAAATATGTCTCAAAAATACAAGATGCCAGTTATTATTCCGGTCTGAAACGATCAGACCATGAAGGTAGTAGACATGGCATCTCCATTCTATAATAGTCTGCCTAGTGTGTTTTCTCTTCAATCATTTTATTTTAATTTGTGTTTGAAGCTATTGTAATACAGATGGATTTTAAAGAACAATACAGTGTTGTTTCATAAAATCGCGAATAATATTTGTAAAGTTAATATAATAGACAGAGATAATACTCCTGATAGATATAACCCCGCGGATATAACATGCCAAGGTAACGGTTACGTAATGAATTTCAGCTATTGTCCTTTCTCTTTTCCTGATTGATCACGCAGAACAGATTAGAGAGTTGCCACGCTACAGTTTTATCAACACAATTCGGCTACTTACATGAGTTTCATCATGCATTGTAAGTATAATAATCTCAGTCAGAAAAAGAAAGAAAGAAAGAAAGAAAGAAAGAAAGAAAGAAAGAAAGAAAGAAAGAAAGAAAGAAAGAAAGAAAGAAAGAAAGAAAGAAAGAAAGAAAAAGAAAGAAAGAAAGAAAGAAAGAAAGAAAGAAAGAAAGAAAGAAAGAAAGAAAGAAAGAAAGAAAGAAAGAAAGAAAGAAAGAAAGAAAGAAAGAAAGAAAGAAAGAAAGAAAGAAAGAAAGAAAGAAAGAAAGAAAGAAAGAAAGAAAGAAAGAAAGAAAGAAAGAAAGAAAGAAAGAAAGAAAGAAAGAAAGAAAGAAAGAAAGAAAGAAAGAAAGAAAGAAAGAAAGAAAGAAAGAAAGAAAGAAAGAAAGAAAGAAAGAAAGAAAGAAAGAAAGAAAGAAAGAAAGAAAGAAAGAAAGAAAGAAAGAAAAAAAGGAAAACGAAAGAAAGAAAGAAGATTCCACTTTCAGATTGCTATACATTGAAATATGGTGTTTGCCGCGACCCGCTATTGTGTTAGACTTGGCAACACTCAACAAGGTGAAAGTATTTTAAGTATTTTAAAAACATGTTAAAGTAAGCAGCAAATAATATGCATGAATAAAGTTACGCCCCTGTGTCAGTATTCAAGAATTGATTCCGTGGTTTTGGACGTATACTGCCAGGAAAGTTGATCTTTAATAATCATCTTCTCTGGTACGGCGTCCCGGTGATTCGAAATGGCCAGTTTTAGAGATTCTGCGGCGACGAGACCAATGGTGGTCGTGTCTTTTCTTCTAATTGCGTTCCTGCAATGCCTTTTTCATGTTACTAATGCTACCGAACTTAAGATGAAAGAATCGAATCTAGTTAAAAGAAACTATGATGACAACCATGCCAAGGTACTGATATTAGGCGCTGGTGCTGCCGGACTTCAAGCTGCTAAATACTTGCATGATAAAGAAATGGATGATTTCATTGTTATTGAGGGTGCTGATTACATCGGGGGTCGTGTCCATAATGTTCCATTTGCAGGCGTCGAAGTAGAGTTAGGTGCAAACTGGGCACAACCCGGAGGTACAACCGTCGTCCAACAAGTAAAAGATCTCGGCATGGAAACACATTTGTCTGATTGGGAATCAATGGTCATGATCAATGATACTGGTAGTGATGTCACCGATGAATCCGATCCAAGCTGGGAAAGACTAGAAACTGCGATAGAAAAAGCTGCAGAGATTGCTCAAGACATAGTAGATAATGACAAGCCTGATATGTCTCAAAGAGCTGCCTTAAGACTTGGCGGTTGGGTACCAAAAACGCCCATAGATCGTGCCGTGGAATGGTTTGATTATGACTTTGAATGGGCTGATATACCTGATGTAACCTCATTACAGTCAACAGCATTGCTTGATGACTCGGAGGACGTTTTGTTTGTAACAGACCAACGCGGCTTTTTATACATCTTCAACGATATAGTTGGATTCATGCAAGAAGATCCATACTTAAATCATATTCGTCTTAACCAAACTGTAATGTCTATTGATGATTCTGACGATGATGGAGTAACTGTAACCTGTCAAGATGGGACTGTGTACACTGGCGATTACGCGTTAGTAACTTTCGGACTAGGTGTAATGCAAGAAGGGTTGGTTGAATTCAACCCACCTCTTCCTAAATGGAAAATTGAGGAGTTTTCCCAATTTCTCATGACATCGTTCACAAAAATCTTCGTGAAATGGCCTTCTAAATTTTGGGATGACGAAGAATGGATCGTCCACGTGAATGAACGTCGTGGCTATTACCCTGTTTTCTTGAACATGGAAGCAGAAGGACTTTTTCCAAATGGGACAAACATTCTAGCCGCTTTTGTTTCCGGTGACGAGGCTCGCCGTATTGAGGATCAGTCAGACGCAGAAACCAAGGCGGAGATCGAGCAGGTTTTACGCAGTATGTTTGGTACACAAGCAGTTCCTGAGGCTGAAGATATCTTGATCTCAGGATGGAACCGCAACCCTCTTCACCGCGGTGCATACTCCAACTGGCCTGTCGAAGTGTCTTTAGAAGACTTCGAGAAAATGCAAGCAAATGTCGGTCGCCTGTTTTTCGGTGGGGAACACACCGATGGAGTTTATAATGGTTATATTTTGGGTGCTCAGCTAAGTGGTGAGAGGGAGGCGGAAAAGTTGTTGCAGTGTTTAGATGGAAAATGCCCAGCACCAACCTACCCAGGATCCACAGCGTCAACTCTGTGTATTTCTACTTTCTTTACGTCTATATTAACCGTAATTGCCACGCTTTATCCTTTGACCTATTCTTTTATAAATTAATTAGTTAAGTATATATTTTTAATGATAACATTATGACAATAATAAGTAAATTAATAATAATTATGTCAATTTCCCCGATATGTCAGAAGTCAAGGTGTCCCACAACTACTCTCAAAAACCGGAAGTTAGAATGGCGATTTGGCTTATTGAGAATTAGTCAATGTGTTTGTAGGAATCCAGCATTTTTACAACAATAATACAACAATATAATTATTGTCTTAAGGGGGAATAATACCCTGATTTTCATCAGTACCCCTCTTCTTTTTTTTCTTGCAAATTTATAAAGTACATAAATTCATTTTAGCCCTATATATTTTTTGTTTACTGTATCCTAGTAACTCAGACTAGGATGTTTCATAACAACCCATAATTTATTCCATTCAACATGTTCAAGTAGGGTACATGAATAGAATACATTAAATCCTTTGTTATACTCTCTATAGAAAATCCAGTGGTGCATGCAAAATAACAGTTAACATTAACACTGAATAAATTAAATAAACACTTACACAATGGATGCATAGTCATTAGTCAATTTAATACTATATGGGTTGTTAGGAGAAGAAAAGGCTATTAGGTCACCGTATGTCAGGTTATAGGTCAATTGGTTCAGGTCAAATGTGATATCATAATGAGGCATAATTTTGATATTCTGTCTTTAACTGGATATATATTTTTATATATTTATAAATCTGATGATTTCTACCTACAGTGTATGTAGGTGGTATGAAAAGCCGACGATCAATTGAAAATTTTGACCTTTCGTATTGAAGATATGGATTTTTTTCCCAAAACACAAAAAAAAATTAGGTCTTTTTGGGAAAAAAATCCATATCTTCAATATGAAATGTCATAATTTCCAATTGATCGTCGTCTTTTCCTCCCAACTACATACACTTTAAGACTATATCATTAAATTTATAAAATTTACTTCGAGGATTGTTATATCTCCAAAATGTGAAAAATATCAAATTTTAATAATTTGTCATAAAATTTGTATTATATCGTGAATTTCATAAAATGAAAATTATTTGATATCAGAAAGACATTCTTCGTATTCAGAATGCAATGCAAGGTCTGATGTGCTCTCATGTCCCACAAAAAATGCTGTCGAAACGTTCAAACCGCTCATTCCAGTTCCCTTAAGTTAAGTCAGTTTCAGAGCTGGTGCCTTTATCGTGCATTGTGTGCTTTCATTCAAAATACATGGTACCTCGTGGACAAATAATGAAATTGGGTATCGCAGCAAAAGGACTCATACAAATTAAACAGTAGTAGCGAGTCACTTCATTTTTTCACAGAAGGCGACTATTGAGTGTGGCACTTATAGAAACTTTCAATAATGGCAAAGTTCTTTGCTCGATTGCACTTTTTTTACTCACCCTGTATCATAATGGTGGGAAATGCATAAATTCAACTACCGGAAGTCAGTGGCGTATCCAGTGGGGGGGCCAGGGGCCGGTGCCCCCCGCTCGTCATGGCCGTCGGTTCATGTAAGGCCGTCGGTAGACGGAAGGCGTTGGTGAAAAAAAACTGGGTTAACAATAGACCACTTTTCAACCAGGGTGACAGAAAAAAGGGTAGAATTGTAAAAAAAAATGCAATAGAGCAAAGAATCGATATTTATGTAGGAACCACGTTGAACTTTCCCATTATTGAAAATTTCGATAAATGCCACACTCAATAGTCACCTTCTGTGAAAAAATAAAGTGACTCGCTTCTACCGTTTAATTTTTATGAGTCCTTTTGCTGCGATACCCAATTTCATTATTTGTCCACGAAGTACCATGTATTTTGAATGGGAGTACACAATGCACGATAAATACACCAGCTCTGAAACCGACTTTAAACTTAAATAAGGTTGATTTTTGCGCTATTTTTATTTCTTTTTTTCTGCTTAAACAAACTTTCTAACATTACTTTAAGTCCTTCATACCTCACTCGACTCCAACTCCAGTTTTATTAATCCCAATATGTCACAACTTACTGGATATTTTGAAATTCACTCCACTTCAATTTGCGCGCATTTCATTTCGACATTTGAAAAACCTGCCTACAAATTTTTATGGTTTTGATAGAGAATAAACATCTTTAAAATAAAGGGAAAATGAAAATAACAACAAATAATGTTTCTTCTTCTTAAACAAGACCAAGAGCAATAACACTTTGGGTGCTCCATTTTATTTCAAGAAAATGGCAGTGGTTCCAAATCTACCTTGCACAGAGTGGGCTGACATTCAAATTTTAGATGTCTCTTGGACAAACATTAAAATTTGATTTCGATATAATGTGTCATAAAAACAAAACGGTAAATGCTAATTCCTTGATTTTTTTCACACAAGATCACTAATGGATATATTAATTATAAAATGTTTTAAAACCTAAAAGGTTCAACTCGGTTCTTAAATAAAAATGGATTATTTTCTCTATTGCACTTTTTTTTACTCACCCTGTATGTAGCTTACTTTCAAGATACAACATATATTCTTGGAAAAGTAACTGCAAGGTCTCCACATTGATAATAAAAGGCGCTGAATCACTGGCGTATTGCCTGTGAGTAAGTTTTATTGTGTGTGTGTGTGTGTATATTGAAATGCTGAAGTCTGGTTTACAAAACAACACATCTGTCAATGTATAAAATGGAACTGTGCAGCAAAAGCCTGCTTCCTGGAGAAAGTGAGTGATTGGTGAAAGCAGCACCATCTTGAAAATTATCATCTGTGCAAGGATTTTATACACAAAGGATATATATAAAGTCAAAATTTCAGTGGAGTTCGCTTAACAGTGATCTTCGCAGTCGTCCGGAGCATTGAGTGCAACAGAACTTTGTAATCAAGAAGAATACTGCCGGTTAAGTAGTAACTCTTAGTGTGATCTATATTAAAAGTATATCCTTCTATGTTATGTGCAGAATCTTTGTCAATCATATTATATTTTTCATTAGAGATTCAGAAATTGTGATCTTGAACAAATAGTGTGTTTTGTTGTGCATTCTGAAGTGAATTTGGGTAAAAGATGTTTTGGCCTTGAGGCATTTACGATTCGTAACAAGATTGGATTCATAAATTATTCATCAATTACATAATTTATTTCTAATATATCATACAATTCATCAATTGTTTATAAATAACATACAACTTTTATATACAACTTACAATTGTTAAATACTACTTTGCTCCTGACCAGCAGCAGTTAAGTTAATCAAAAGTTCAAAATATTTGTGTCATTGACAACGACCAGTGACGACTTGGTAGCACTTAAATAGCTCACTTTCGCAAGATCGAAATCGATACAATATAAAGCTATATAATTATTGACAGAGAAACGGATTGGTTCCGGAGGGGCGTGAAAGAATCCATTCACATCCGGACCAGCAAAAGTGATTTGAACAAGGATCAGGGCCGCCACAGACTTTCCGGAGCAAACAACTCTGCGTCAGAGCATGTCACGTGACTCACGTCACGGTTCGACGGTCTCTGACCAGTAACAAGCATCTTTCACCAGTCCATATACCGAGTGAACAAGGCATAGTGCTACATTCCGAAAGCTCTCAGGTGAGCAAATTTCCGTTTTGAGTAATAGTTGAATTTTCTTCATCTTAAAGCTATATACTCCATGACACATTAATATCATACATTTAGTACACAAGATTATTTAGATTAAATTTTGGTGTTTTGGGGAAAAAATCTTCAATACGAAAGGTCAAAATTTTCAATTGATCGTCGGATTTTCATCCCACCTACATACACTTTTAGTATATATCCTCAGATTTATAAAGTTTACTTCGAGTACTGTTAAATATCAAAAATATCAATTTTTAATATTTTGCTATAAAATGTGTATTACATTGCGAATTTCAAAAAATCATGCAATTCGATATGTCTGATGTGCTCTAATGTCCCACAATAAATACTGTCCAAACGTTCATACCCCATCCCTTAAGATATTGATAATTTTGGATGCTTATATTCTTCCATACTTTATGGTGATATTTTGTAATATTTTAAACCAAAAATAGCCTTACCAATTGGACAAATGCGTTCATAAGTTTATTGGTAGTTAATTTGTTATAAATAGACCTGTAGACAATACAACTAGGCCCTGGAACTACGCCTATTGCCAGTCGATTTATCTTACAAAAATACTGTATACCTGACGACAAATTCTGTTTTCCTGCTTTAGATAATCTCTGTTGCCTTTCTTTCGTGATCTCCCTCTCTTTCTCTCTCCTCTCTTCCCCCTCCCTCCCCTCCCCTCTCTCCCCTCTGCCTCTCCGTCTATCTTACCTCCCCTGTCTCCCTCTCCCCTCTCGTCTTCTTTGTCAATTGACCTAGTACTTCGAATGTATTATATTCTATTCCATAATTTCTAATCTGACGCCACGAATTGCTTGTATTAAAACTCTCTTCCTTTGTTTCATCAGCATGATCAGCATATCATTCATTTCTATGAAACACGTGGTCTTGAACACACACAGGCAACTGGAACCTCTTCGTACTCCTCCTCGTGTTCCCTTAAAAGAATAATAAATAGAATAATTTAAATAACGCAGACAAAGATTCTTGTCATTTGATGGTTCAATTCTCGCGTTTCACAATACGATGCGCCTCCAGCGGTCGCTGGATCGAGACCAAAATACGCAGAGCATCATGGGAAAATGAGTCGACATCCAAAGCCTGCGTAATACGAAAACAATACAGGAAGATGCATCATTGTGGGTTTAAATGTCATTATAATGATGTTACATGCGATCCATTTTCTATTTATTGATCACAGGGAATCCTTCGTGGAGCTGTTTTCAATATATTTATTATCACACTCGCGTGAAAATTCAATAGCAGCTATATAGAACGGCGATGTCGACTCTGGATTCAAAAATTTGACTGCCAAAAGCAACCGCTGGCGGCGCATCGTATTGTGAAACGCGAGAATTAATATTAGATATTTTGCTATTTTAGCTGCAAAAAGGCTATTGCACTATTGGATGAGACGACGCTTTATTATTCGCCCGTTGTTTGTTGGCTTGTTTGTTTGCTTATTTCTTTACTTTTTATTTTTTGTTTATTGATTTTTATTTTGGTGGGTGGGGAACCAACGAAATCTACTTCTAGTATAAAAACCTACCCATATTGTACTTTCACTTTCATTGTCACTGGTGTACATCTATAGCCTTGTGTATAAGAGGAATTATCATCGATGATGCAATGCGCGCACTCGCATTTTGCAAACATTATTGATTGAGGAATCCTGCGAAGAGAAAGAAAGATACAACAAAACAAATTTATCTCATAACAAAACAAATTATCTCATCCTCGAGTTTTGAGACAACGTAGTCCAAGATATTCTGATGATAGTAAAAATCTTTTTTGGAGTAAAAGGTAGGATAAGGCTGTGAATCACGAAATGCCCCTAAAAGAGCCTGATTTAGAAGCCTTCTCATTTTATATAATATTTTACCTGCATGCATTGAAATCTTCCTCATACGTCCATGGACACAAACTCATGCCGTTTAGAGGTCCATCGTTCCTTAGCAAGACCTCGGTCGCATTACACTCTCTGACACCGTATTGATGGGCCCTAGTAACATCGGTCGCATTGCACTCTCTGACACCCTGGGTCCTATTCACATATGATGAAGAACTATGTTGTGGATGTGGAATTGTCTCATTACAGATAAGATGAATTGGATAAGTTTCTTCTCTACTTGTACTTGTATTAGCCTTAATGTAAAGAATAAAATGAAAGCAAGAAAAGGAATAAGAAGAAAATGCCATACACGCGCAAAACAGCATGGATATATAATGCAATAAAAACCACCCCTTATTCAGCTGGTTAAAACAAAGTCACGTTGCCAACAAGAATCTTTAGGTGTGTACATCGAGGGTTCACAGGGTTTCGAACACCAACTGTCCTATAATAACCCGTTCCTTTGTTGTTTGGATATAGATATAATTTTATGATGACAATTTTACGTGATTATCACATACTGATGAATAGCAAACATCTATAATCCGTCAGAATCCCGTTTTTGACTTACCGTCGTAGAGGGAGTGGTTGTTGCCACGGAATGTTCACTTATTGGACGGGTATAATTTAGAAAATTGTTATCGCGCCGTTGTCGTTGTCGTCGTCCTTGCTGTTGCTGATGTCGTTGCTGTTGATATTGAGACACTGTTCTTGCAGACGCTTCGTGGGCATCTTCCTGTGTAAGAGAGTCTAGTTGTCGCCGTAGTCTGGGCAATATAGATCGTTCTGCAGTAGCTTTGTCATCTCCTGTCGTTAGAGTAGGTTCCCCATTTGATCCTCTATCTGGTACTTTTTGTTTGCTTACTCTTTTGCAACCAATCACAAAGCTAGTAGATATACTATTACCACAGTAATGAACTGAAACAAACGATTATGACATAATTTACAACATGGAAAGGGGTAACAGAAAAATCGATTGCTAATATCTACTGTGCTATTTATTTACTTGCAATATGTTTCTCACAATCTGGTTTTATGTATTTGCTAGGTCAATAAACCTACAATATTGCCTGAATTTGAAGTTGATAATGGAAAAAAATTGGAAGATTTTAGTCATTTGCAGACGATATGTTGTAAATGCCGATTACTGTCAAATGGTTAATAAGTATAAAACTATTTGTGGTATACAAAGCAATTGTATTATTTCCCAAAATAAATGAAAAAGATCTTCATAATTCAGCGCCCTTTGCAAGCTACCATTTTCAATGAAAAACTAAACAATAATATGCAATCTTTATAATATCGCTGTGATCACGGTATAGTGCCGAATAGAATCCAAGTATAAATCTTTCACTGCTAAAATATCAGTAACATCGTTCTCTGAATAAAACAATACAAAAGCCTGATCGCTACTTGCGCTCATAGGGACGGTTTATAGTCAACTGTTATTCGGCACTATGTCGTGTTCATAACGATAGGATTGGTATCCGCCCATCAACCCCTATCCAAGTGGCGTATATGGCACGTGCCCCGCGATCGAATTAAACATTTGAAAAATCCTATTAAAATTGCCGAAAATGACCAGTACCCCATGCCCATCACGCTATGCCATGAATATCCATTGTAGTTTAATTAAGTGATAGGAATTTCTGGTCCCTATTGCATTTGAAAGAGACTGGCTTCCTAAATAATTGACATCAACCTGATAAGTACTAGTCAGTTTGATACTACCTGTATGAAATAAAACATTCTCAAACATACATACAAACTATAGATTATTATTGAGAACAATACCTACCAATTGTTTCAAATATGACGCCATGTTGTCTAAAAAAATCTTGTAATTTGGCTTTTTATAAAGATTTCAAGTATAAGTGTTTCCTTTATTGCTATTTATACAAAAGTATTTATACAAATGTATAACACTTTCCTCTAAAATTAGAAATCACGTGCTTTAGCAAGATTTTCAGACTAATCATTGTCTCTTCAATGTCCTTATAATGACACCCATTTAGTAGTTTACCCGAATAAATGGAAACTGCTTCCGTATTCGACCATCCACCGTTCGATTTCTTACACTTGCCATGCTTACAGTTCAAATATATAATTTTCAAATATGTAATATAATTATGCTCTTGATATTGTCATGTAATGTTTCACGAAGAAGAAAAGAAGAAGACAAAAAGAAGAAGAAGAAGAAGAAGAAGAAGAAGAAGAAGAAGAAGAAGAAGAAGAAGAAGAAGAAGACGAAGAAGAAGAAGAAGAAGAAGAAGATGAAGATGAAGAAGAAGAAGAAGAAAAAGAAGAAGAAGAAGAAGAAGAAGAAGAAGAAGAAGAAGAAGAAGAAGAAGAAGAAGAAGAAGAAGAAGAAGAAGAAGAAGAAGAAGAGGATGAGATGAAGATGAAGATGAAGATGAAGAAGAAGAAGAAGAAGAAGAAGAAGAAGAAGAAGATAAGAAGAAAAAAAGAAGATGAATAAGAAGAAAAAAATAAGATGAAGAATAAAAGCAACAACAACAAGCAACAACTTAAAGATAATAGAATAAAGAACAGGCAACACCTTAACATTAAGAATTGACGATTTTTTTTTCTCCGTTCATAATTTACTGGGAAAATCGTTTACTAACAAAGTCAATCTTAAATTAGCTCCACCCAACTACTTGTGGAAAAGAAAAGTAATTACCAGGTCGATCCCCTTTTTAATAAGTTTTCCATGTCTATAGTATTGTGTTGTGGTTTGCTTATAAAAATATTCCATTTCAATGACAGATATAGATATAAACTTCTTATTACACATATTAAATTATACAACTTCCTTTTTCGTGAACATTGCGAGGAAAGAGCTACTTATCATAAGAACACGCGTCTTAAACACGGGTAATATATATGTTTTGTTTCCGAATGTCTTCTATGCCTCCTTCCTTGTTTTTGTTTTGATTTGCTTCAGCGGTCTGCCGATTTGGCGCTGTTTACAGCGTAAACACGGAAGTTGGCTAACTGAATAACGACATAATCGCATCGGTACCTCAATCGCCGATTTTTTTCACGCGATAATCTGGAAGAACAATTGGAACAAGTCCAGCAATTATATTCAAGATAGCTTTGTGAAGCTGAGAGTGCTTTTAAACCGTTTCGTTATATCATTTTTGCTCTATGTATTTTTATGTTTACTGTTAGGAGCTGTTAGGCTGCTATTGGAATTATAGTAACTCAGATGTGTAACTCATAACAAAAGATCTCTTTCACAATGGATGCTAGAAAGTGGAAACGCTTTTCAAAAACATACCACTTTTTTTCGGGCAATCGCTGAAACCGAAATATGCAATTCTGGGCCATCTGTAAAAAAACAGCGTGAGCACATCTTACTATGAACTTGGGATATCACAACACATGTTTTAATTGGTGTCAGACCTATTATAATGATACGATAATTATGCCCCCAATAATGGCTTTCGTTTTAACCATTATTTGTTAAACTGCTATTTTTACTTTTTTTACTTTTTGAGAAATTACTGAATTTATCAAAAAACTGAGAGTACTACCTTTATGGTCACATGCCTTAAGGGAAGGGGTATGAACGTTTGGACAGTATTTATTGTGGGACATTAGAGCACATCAGACATATCGAATTGCATTCTGAATACGAAGAATGTCCTTCTGATATCAATAATTTTGATTTTTGAAATTCGCAATGTAAAACACATTTTATGGCAAATCATTAAAATTGATATTTTTGATATTTAACAGTACTTGAAGTAAACTTTATAAATCTGATGATTTATACTTAAAGTGTATGTAGATGGGATGAAAAGCCGACGATCAATTGAAAACAAATTTCCCAAAACACCAAACAAAATAGGTCTTTTGGGGAAAAAATCCATATCTTTCAATTGATCGTCGGCTTTTCCTCCCAGCTACATACACTTTAAGAATATATCATTAGATTTATAAAATTTATTTCGAGGACTGTTATATATCAAAAAATATCAAATTTTAATAATTTGTCATAAAATTTGTATTATATCGTGAATTTCAAAAATGAAAATTATTTGATATCAGAAAGACATGCTTCGTATTCAGAATGCAATTCGATACGTCTGAGGTGCTCTCATGTCCCACAAAAAATACTGTCGAAACGCCATAAACGCTCATTCTAGATCCCTTAATATATTGATTTCTATATAAAAGTAAAACACACAAATAGCGCATGGCGTTATGGGATGATTTTTGAGTTAGCATCTACTTTTCCTACTTTAGTGGAACCAATGTTTTTTGGCATCCATGCACCTCAAAGGATAAAACTAGAATTAGTTCCATTTTTTTCTATGACCCATATGGTACCTATAGGGAAAATACCCGGATGGTCTCCAAATTTGACTAGAATATACCTATTGGTCGATACTATCGAGTGAGTTTGATATTTTTATGAATGAACTGTAGTATGAATGGCAGCACGCCGTCATCCACATCCACATTCGCTACGAAACTGTGAAATGCTTGGCTGAAATCACATCAGATACCTGTGTTGGTTTGTAAATTTTTTTGAAGATAACATATTCAAATCAATATTAATTGTTAGCAAGATACGGCTTTTGAAAGTGGAGTGGATACGTGCAGTTGGCCTATACCCTTGAGTGTGTGATTATTAGTCAATTCACCACACACGGGTGAACGGGAGATGTCCTCTAACCTTTTCAAATGTTTGACATTGGACCTATTCATGAACTAAGCACCGTAGAAAACTATGACAATTTACTTTTTCATTCCATGTGATGAGAGGAACAATTTGAGATACATACATTACAACATGGTGGGGCTATTTTTAGGTTTTGGCCCCACTGTGACCTTCGATCCCTCGTGGGAACCACAGTGGGCATAGAAAAAATGGAACCAATCAAATTTTTATCATTTCAGGTTTAAGAATTGCCAAAAAAATCGGTTCTACTTATGTAGGAAAGTAAAATCCCAAACCCATAGCGCCATGCACTATAATACCTATTTCAATGCATACAAACGGGAAGTATTATCCAAGTAATAAGGTATCACTGGCGCTGGAATAGATTATTGTACGAATTCACACTCACAGTACACGTTTTCATAAACAGGCGCACACCGTCATCATCCCTATATCTTCGTGTTAAAAATTGCCGTGATAGTACGATGAATCCTCACGTTTTTCAACAACTACGCATGGTGATTTTACTCAAGATAGGCCGTGCAACTCAGGCTAAGCATACAATTTGAGATTTTGAGCGCCTGCCACACTGTTTCTATTCTATGTTTTACGATTTTCGCATGATCAATATATGGCTGGCCGTAACCGCCACAACGTGGAGCTGCTACGCGTAGCTTACTTTTTCGCGGAGCTAAATTGACCAATCATGTTAGATCTTTTCATTACGCGGAGCCAGTGGATGCATCCTCGTTCCAGAGAGAAAAACTCTTGCCAAAATTAATGTTTACTATGGGGATTTTAAATGAATCGATTGTAAATAAACCACGACCAGTTGTACAGGATCAATACCATTGTTTGATTAGTGTATAGTCAATGTTACCTTGCATGCATGTGTCATGTGTGTGGCGTGTTTGTTTGTCTACTGTGTCAGGCCAGGATCACTGACACCCACGGTACTGATACTCTCATACTATCACGGTGATCATATTGTTGAATGTTGTTGACTTAAAAATAATCATGATGCAGTCATGTCTACAGTAGAACTCACCACGACCTTTGAAGGACTTAAACCCTATTAAAAGATATTAAACCAAGATAACACTCAATGAAAACGGCTCAACTATGTTACATCAGATCTTCTCTGGTTAAATACACACTGCACTTGTGTCTGTTTTACCTGTGCAATGAGCAATGAGCTGGTATTATAGTTTCAGTTGGGTGAACGATTATAAAGCGAACGCAAGGTAACAATATTGTGGGCTTTTGTTTACGAAATGAGACAATAGTCTGCTTATTGTTAACCAGCGTTCTTGAAAACGAGAAGCTTAATGACTTAACACGGTTTAGAAATAATTTCTTCATATTTTTGGTACAAAAGTACCAATATTTCCAAACACCTAAATTAGCTAAAAATTTAGGACATGTTGCAAAACTATATTTTCTAGAATTTCAGAGAATACTTTAAATATTGGCCGGTTATTTTTTACACAGTAGTGACGTCAACTAGGCAATGGCCTATACTTCTAACATACACTATTTGTAGAGGTCACGCGTCAATGGTGAGCGCACTGAGTATTGTGTATAGGAAAATGGACAGTAACTACAGTATGTATGGCCTACTACTAGTATATAAAGTAAATCCGAACTGGTTTGCAGTTTGCTGAAGGTCGAATTCCGCAGGGACACCGCGCAAGTTATACAAATTAGCTCCCGGCGATACACTGCAGATCGCAGAACTGTGTGCATAGTTTACCACCACTCTGCCTAGCTATATAGTTATGTACAATACTGTATGAGTTTCTTATGAGTGCATGTCCATCTTAATAATAAGTCAGTTCGTACTTTTCATAAACTACTTTTTGAATCATAACTTTCGTGACCGAGGATATCTTGCAACTACGTGACGCTCGTCTGGCAAATTCTTAATGAATAAATTCGCTTCACGTAATGAGTAAGTCGTACTTAATTAGTCAGTTTTACCTCCGAGTAATGAAAAACTCTAACATGATCATGATTGGTCAATTTGGCTCCACGGAGCAAAAAGTCAGCTACGCGTAGCAGCTCCACGTTGTGGCTGTTGCGGCCTACCATATCAGTATCCCATATGATATTTCTATTGCAAGAAAATTTTATTTGTTGTCATCTCAGGTTTTATCTTAAATACACTAACTGGAAATTAAATACACTAATTAGTGAGGACCGGTATTTTGCTGTGGATATGTTTAACTGCAATTTGCGGGTAAAAATTTGAAATCCTGAGTAAAAATTTTGATCATATTCAACTCTTTGAGAAAAAATTGATATAAAAGAATGCATGTAAAATCCAGCTGCAATACAATGTACATTATTGACACACTATCACTCTCTTTATTTACGGCAATAATAGAATATCGATTTCAATCGAATTGAATACGATGCTCAGTTTTGAGTTTGTAGTTGACTACTAAGCGACCTAAGCGATCGATTGCTAGCCAATCAGATAGAACTCCTTTTCTTGCGTTCGGTGAAATACCAGTCGCCCGTCGCTCACCAACGGAGTATTAAATTTATATTTATCGAATAGGAAGTCGACACTGTGAGGCGTGAACGATAAAGATTCGTATATGTTTGTTTTTAATCAATATTCTTTTAGCTATAATACAAAGGCAAATTTGTCACACTACCAATTCCATGAATAAATAATTTGTAATTTTCAATAAATAATTGAAATTGTATAAATAAAACGATGGAGCCCAATATGTATGCTAACTCGTCGCGTTGCCATGGTGGCAGTGTTAGAAGTGTGGAAGCGAGTAGGGTGTAAAGCAAAGATGTATTCTGGGTCAACACTGAAATGTACTAAAACAAAACTTGGGGGTTGATGTTGTCGTTTATTTGCGGGGTTTTGTTGTTGTTGTTTTGATTTACTTTATGGAGTAATGGTTTTGGTTGGTGTTTTTTTCGTAGTATAGGACGCGCGGGATGCTTGGTCCTACTCATGATTCCAACAAAATGCAGCACCATTTTATGGGATCGAAACAAATGACCATGTATACTGTTTTGCTAAATAAAACATAGCTATATCCCAATATCTCGAGTTAAAAAAATAAATCACCAGCTTCCCTTTGGAATTTCCATACACCTTTCGAGTCATGTTAAATAGATACCTTTCTGAACATAAATGTGATGTGAAGTTTCGTGCTCATTTGATGTATTTTTCACCTGATTTCAACCCCAAACGTTTTCTGATATTTATACCATTTACACTGACTTGCTGCTATACACGCACAGGAGCTGTACTTTTAAAATACGCGCCTAATCAATAATGAGTCTTTCACTCCATTGTTAAAGTACTGTTGCTCCCTGTAGCATTATGGAGTGACCAGGTCCTTGTGTGATGGTTTTGAAGCAGATGACAGTGTTCATTCAAGCCTATCAAGGTCAGTTATTAGCCACTTGCTGAATGGCTGGGCATTATCAGCTATCAAAGAGATACCTTATGCAGTTGCCAATCAAAGTAGAGGTTAAACATTTTGTTAAAACCCCAAAAGTGATATCAGGACAAAGCTGTGCATGTTGGTACTTGATTGTTTGGATTCCTATGTTGAAAATCCCTTGTAGTAGTATTTTTTATGTGCAGTATACTTTATATTGTTGTGGAAAAAAAGTTCACCTGGACTTTTGATGTTGTGCCATTTCAGCCATTTTGGATGATTTTTAGCAAATGTTTTCTAAAAGCATGATTTAAGTGCCTCGATTTGAAAAAATAATTTATGCTATTGACTAGTAAAGTGCCATTTCATAAGAAACCCCTATGATACTTTCACAATATGCTTGTTTCATGTTTGCATATATATTAAAATAAAGAAATATAAAAAGGTAAATATATGCTTATACCAATTTTGCTCCCATTGCTATTTTTGGACTTTGTCATTTTATTTCGTTCCAATGACCGGTCAGAATGGGAAACTTTGAAAATTCATAATAAAAGCTAGATATATGGCCAAATTGTTGACAATATTAGGCTAAAACATGCGTTTTGTTGGTGTTTATGGTACGCTATGACTAAAAACGAAGTCTAATTACAAATATCAGTAGCCTATACATTCTACTTTTTATCAAGGGCATTTTCTCTCCTATTTTTATGACCAATTATTAAAAATTAACATAGTAAGATTGAGAGTAATATACTCAAGAATCTGAATGCTTTGATTTAAGTTAAGGGGGTACTACACCCCTGCCCAATTTTGTGCCTATTTTTGCATTTTTCTCAAAAAATATAGAGCATTGGTGACAAGTAAGATATGTATATTATAGGGGCAAGGACTACAACTGCTACACTGGAAATTTTATTTCAGCACAGATAACAGTTGTGGAGCTACAGTCAAAAATGAGGGAAAACCAATATTGGATCAATACATCAGTAACTACTTGCCTTGAGTTGCTGAATTTTCAGTGCAGTAGTTGTAGTCCTTGCCCCTATAATATACATATCTTACTTGTCACCAATGCGCTATAATGTTTGAGAAAAACGCAAAAATAAGCAAAAAATTGGCTAGGGGTATCGCCTACGGTGTCATGCTCAGAACTCCTTGAAAATGATATAGGATGTGTGTATTGATGAGAAAACCTTACTTGCCAAGTTTTAATTTTTTCCAACAAAGCGTTTTGAGTTACGCAATTTTTTGTCATCTCAAAATCCCATTGAATTACTACAGGGAAGGGCTTTTGGCACTTTGCCAATTTCTCAAAATAGCAACATTTTTGAAAACAAAGATTTTATTAAAACTGATTTTTCTCTCCTTTATAGCAGTTGTATATAAAAGTTGTAAGTTTCATTATGCTGCCAATATATCACAGAATAATACAAACCAAGTTTATTTTCTAACTTAGTGTTACTTAAGTATATATTTAACAGGAATGTTGGTACTTTTTTATGATTTTTTGATTTTGTCTAGAAACACTAAATTACCTAAATTCTAGGATTTTTTTAGCCAACAGGGAAGGGAGCTATGGCTACCAAACTTTTAGGGATGGTAAATAAGATTAATATCTAAATTCTCTCGTCAGTTTTTTTCCAATTAAGTGTTTCTATTTTAAGCTACAGTGTTTCTAACATTCCCTAAAATTAAAAATGGAAAAAATAATTTTTTTCATAAAGTAAACTTTTTATCCAAAAACTGACGAGAGAATTTAGATATTAAGCTTATTTACTATCCCTGAAAGTTTGGTAACCATAGCTTTTTTCTAAGTGGGCAAAAAAAATCAAAAGTCAAAATTAAGGGAATTTTCAAAAAATAAAGAAAAACATAAGAATTGTTACAATTCTTATAAGACTCTTAAAATAGGTGAAGAAAATACTTTTCTTTGTTATGTTAAAGATTTAAATGAATAGACCTGATTGATCAGACACAGGAGCTATTTTTCTGCAAGGGTGTTGTATCCGAGGCAGCTACCTTATGGCTTTGAATTTTGTGACCCGGGGGTTCTTGCCTAGCAGCTAATTTGCATGGACCGTTGAGCGTTTTTGGGTTGGGCAAGGATAAAGGCAGATTCCCTTCTAAAAACCAATGGCAACTTTATATACATATATACGTCTAGCCCTTTTCTATTCACAGATTATCCATTGTATTCCTTTTGTTTGAGGTTCGTTGCCTCGACCATTACCTAGAGTAATGGAGGTAGCAAGCTGCCCAGAGACCGTTATCAACACAATAGCTCAAGATAACGGTCTCGGCAGCGAGCTAAACAAAAGGAATACCATGGACATTCTAGAAACACTATGGAAAGGATCACAACATACATGTAGAATCTGAGTTGGTTACTATTATTTGGAAAAAATTCATTTACAGCTCGATTTAAATGCAAATGTTACATGGCAAGATAAAATTATAGAGGGCTCCTGCAGTCCGTATAACAGTAATTAAATTTTAATTAGCATAACGAAGTAAATATTCATAAATAAAAAGTAACCGTTTCGTTGAATGTAAACTCAGTACGAGAGGATATTGTCACTTCATCCGCGATATTGTTGCTTGCTTTTTAACATGAAATGATGCACTCATTTTCACATTTATTGCAATGTTCTACCAAATTGGCTGCATGAAGATCATACACTAACAAATAGCATAAACATTTACGGATTTATAAATTGTTCAAAATAACATATTTTATTTTAATCTGTCATATAATTCATCAATTGTTTATAAATTAGATACAACTTTTATAATACAATTTACAATACCGAACTAGATAAATACTACTTTGTTCCTGGCCAGCAGGAATTAAGGCGCGGTAATTAAAAGTTGAAATACATCATTTTTTAATTGACAACAAGTGACGACTTGGTAGCACTTTAGCTCACTTTCTTACTCATTCGCAAGATCGAAACAGAGGCATTTTTAAGGGAACAGATAGCAACGTTTGCACATTATGTTTTGCGGGACATCAGACATCGACTTGCATTCTGAATACGCAGAATGTCCTCCTGATATCAAATAATTTGGACACTTTCAAATTCGCGATATAATAAATTATTAAAAATTTGAATTGTTTTATATTTTTTTATTTAACAGTCCTCAAAGTAAACTTTAGTAATGTAATGATTTGAAGCTGGGATGAAAATTCGACCATCATATGAAAATTTTAACCTCTCGTTTTGAAGAAATACATTTTTTCCCAAAAAGACCTAAACATTTTTGAGAAGAAAATGTAATTCGATGAGTCTGATGTGCTCTCATTTCCCATAAAAAATACTGTGCAAACGTTGCTATCCGTTCCCTTAAATTCACACACCCCATGTCACATTGATATCATACATTTTCTCACGCTCTCAATTCTCACAATTATTCAGATTAAATAAATACACAAAATTTTACAAACAGTCGCTTCTTCCTCTTTTGCTATGAGCATATTGTTCTTACGCTTTTATGATACCTTTTATAACGCGGAAATCGTTAAATATACACTGAAAGATTTGGCTGTACACTCATAGAAATGACTTGTTCGCCTTGTTGGCGCAATTCAAAAGAAGTAAGTTTGGACAACTCAAAAATAGTGTAAAACTTGCCAAAACAAAATTCATTTTAGTTATCCGAACTTTAAAAATGCTGAAAAAGCTCAAAAGTTCCGTCAACTAATCAACTTTGTTGGCATTACTTAAAAAGTTGATGTAAGTCGTTGCGTCAACTTTTTAAGTAATGCCAACTTCTGAATTCAAGTTCAGGGAACTTAGAAAAATAAACAAGGTTCAAAGAACCGATTTGTTGAGTTATTGTAACTCAACATGTAAGTTGATGTAACTCGTTCATATTAAGTTAATGGTACTTATTGTTTTTAGTTATTCCAATTTGGTACTTTGTTACTTAATTCACGTAATTGGATCATTTTCTGCACAATTAGCAGTATTCAAATATTTATTTTTGTAATCAGTGCAAAATTTTGTTGAGTTGTAACAACTCAATAAAGTAAGTGCAAATGAGTGCGACCAACATAATTATATCGAGTCAGCGTTACTCAAAATTGTACGCGTTGGCATTACTCGGAAAGTTGACGCAACGACTTACATCAACTTCCTGAGTAATGCCAACGAACAATTTCTATGAGTGTAGGGTTGATTATGTTTCTGAAAAAAAGAGTAGCATATATTTTTACTTATCAAACCTCCCCGGTCCTCCAAGTCACTATTCAAAGGTGCAACACATAACCGTTCTGAAAATTCAAAATGACCCGTATTGGACCAAATTTCATTCATGTCATTCAGCTGCGCAGATGTGTTTAGATACATGTATATTGGAAATATACCCTATTTTTTATTTCCAGTATTTTCTTGTTGAAAAATACCTTTTTTTTAAACAATATTGCGAACTTTAAATGTTTGCAATATCGCGAAATTTAGAACGAAGAAAGTATAAGACTGATGCAACCTCTATCATGTCGATGATATTTTTATTTTGCTCTTTAGGATTTTGATAATATGGGTTAACATTCTTCCAGTAGAATACTAGAAAGTATATAACTTGTAATATTTGTAACCAAAAAAGCCCTTATTTTGTGGACAGGATTTATCCATTTGATTTATCCACTTTGGCATCAATGGCTATGCCACCTACTACTAGGCCCTGGAACTAGGCCTATTGCCTAGTCGATTTATTTTACGAAGAAACTGTATACCTGACGACATAGAATGTTTTCTTGCTCTAGATAGTCTCTGTCGTCTTTTCTTTCGTGATCTCTCTCTCCCTCTCCCTCTCTCTCTCCCTCTCACTCCCCTACTCTCCCGTCCCCTCCCTCTTTCTCCCTTTCCCTCTCGTCTTCTTATTTGTCAACTGACTTTTTACTTTGAATGCATTCAATTCCATAATTTCTAATTTGACGCCAATTTCTTGTATAAAAAATGTCTTCCTTTACTTCATCAGCATGATCAGGTACATATCATTCATTTCTATGAAACACGTGGTCTTGAACACACACAGGCAACTGGAACCTCCTCGTACTCCTCCTCGTTCTCACTTCAAAGAAAAATAAATAAAACAATTAATATAACTAAGACAAAACTGTCTTGTCATTTGATTGGCCAATTAATATTTTCATATTTTTGTTATTTTTTGCGTCAGCTGCGAAAGATTGCGCTCGCGGGACTACATTTTGTTAATGTTCATGTTCCACTGCACACTGCGATCCCAGAGTGCATTGCGGGTTTATGGTACTATGTTCAACGATGCATTAGAGCCACAATGAGATGACATTTTCTTGTTTGCCTGCTGTGTTTGGGTTTTTTGGGGGGTTTTTTGTGGGGTTAGGTTTACTTTCTTCTTTGTTTGTTGGATAGGTGGATGGTTTCGTTTGTTTGTTTGTGTGTGTATGGAATAATTTGAAAATTAATAACCATGCACCCAAAATTTATTCAGGAATGCCCTCACTGAAATTAAAGAAGAACAAAGAAATCTACTTCTAGTATAAACCTACCCATATTGTACTTTCACTTTCATTGTCACTGGTGTACATCTATAGCCTTGTGTATAAGAGGAATTACCATCGATGATGCAATGCGCGCACTCGCATTTCGCAACCATTATTGATTGAGGAATCCTGCGAAGAGAAAGAAAGAAAGAAAGACAAAACAACATGATAACATCATCCTCGAGTTTTGAGAACATGTATCGTTTGATTCAAGTCACTAATTTACCATTTTTAACTCACAGATACTCAACGTGTTTATAGTGGGAGCAGATGTACGGTACATTAGTGTGTAATTTCTATCAGGTCAGAAATTGTCAGGAAACTTGCTCACTATAAACACCAGCCGTATTTGTATGCATCGATATCCTTCTAAACCAAAGGATATTGGCGCGAGATATTTGCACTATTAAGGGCTGGGGTATGAACGTTTGGACAGTATTTATTGTGGGACATTAGAGCACATCAGACATATCGAATTGAATTCTGAATACGAAGAATGTCATTCTGATATCAAATAATTTTGATTTTTGAAATTCGCAATTTAATACACATTTTATGGCAAATCATTAAAAATTGATATTTTGATATTTAACAGTACTTGAAGTAAACTTTATAAATCTGATGATTTATACTTATAGTGTATGTAGGTGGAATGAAAAGCCGACGATCAATTGAAAATTTTGACCTTTCGTATTGAAGATATGGATTTTTTATTTTCTCATTTTAGATCCCTTAACACAAGAGGATAAATTGTGTGCTGTATTACCGGAAGTACATCTTGTACAATATTCCTTGTACGTATACCGAAACTCTTGCTGTTTATAGTGAGACACCTTTACCGCACAAATCATGTACCAATTAACATTACCATACATTTGCAATGTCCCCGAAGTCACAAGGGGAATGTGTAAATATTTTGGCGCTCGCTATAAACAACCCGTTCAACAGTGTGATCATGGCGGCGCGGTGAACATTTTTCGTAGCTTCTGTTTTGATATCTCTTGGGAGTGAGAAGTGTTCCGAATGTCCTGCGCGCATCCAACGCATCATGATGGAGCTGCTACTTCCTGTAATACAGGACACGGTTTATCCTCGTGTGTTTATAGTGCAAATATCTCGCGCCAATATCCTTCAGTTGAGAAGGATATCGATGTACGGTACATATAAATACGGGGACACAACGTCCTGTGCAGTCAAGTCAAGTCAAATGACCAGTATTGCCTTAAAAATTGACGGATTGATTACTAATGTCTACACTGTCAGTCCAATTCCCTGGTCAGTCTTATATAGGCCACAGTGTTGTAATTTCTGTCTGTCGGATATCTACAAGGAAGGTTATGCACACAAACATTATGTCGTAGTTTTCTGATGGTATAAACATCTCAACTCTGTTGGAGTAAGATAGAAGATGAGGCCCGTTTAATTAAAGAGCTCGATCTACGAGCCTCTCCCTTTTAAAGGGATTATGTAATGTATTTACCTGCATGAATTGAAATCGTCCTCATACGTCCATGGACACAAACTCATGCCGTTGAGAGGACCGCCGTTCCTTTGCAAAACGTCGGTCGCATTACACTCTCTGACACCCTGGGTCCTATTCACATATGATGAAGAATTATGTTGTGGATGCGGAATTGTGTCATTACAGATTAGATGAATTTGAAAATTGTCCTTCATGCAAAGAAGAGAATTAAACAAGAAAGTTGATTGAAAAAATAGGAAAATGCAATACACACGCAAAACACCATAAATTGTTATCAAACCACCCGCTATTATATAATAAAGTTGGCTAAATAAATTTAAAAAACCTTTAAAAGGGAGTGCTCAGGCATGCTTGAAGCACATAGTTGTTTAATATAGACAAATCTGATTCCACGCATTCCTACACCTCAATGGCAGCGATTGAAGTGGGCCATCCCAACTGAAATGTGAAATGATGCGGGCTATGCTGGAATTTTCAACTGTGTTCCATCACCCGTGTGACAAAAGGATCCTGAAATTTTACAATGCAATACAATATAAGATTGATTTTGAAGCAGCGCTTTTCGACCCAATTTTTGAATAAATTGCCGTGCACTACAAGCAGATTGCACTAATCACCTGTGTATGTCTGCAAAGATAGATTGAAAACAATACCGCTCTTTTCAAAAATACTAATCTTACAGGTGCGAGTGATCAGCCTTCTATCAGACATCTATGGTTCAATGCATAGGTACCGGGTGAACGTTGTAGTGCTGGGCGATCTATTCAAAAATTGCATTCCTCTATTGCTATGGCAATTAATCCTGTTACATCATCCCTTCGACAGCGTATTGGGCAGTTACAACACCAGTTTGGTGAGGATGACCACCAGTAATGGCCGAATGTATTCTGACCATCACTTGGCTCGTCGGATTAGTGTTAAGGTTCCGTTTCTTATTTTAATTATGTGAAGGAACTATAAACCATCCACTGAATATACCGGGACAAAATTGACCACAATTTGCATTGGGCATTTTCCTTTTGCCTGATTTGAGGCTATGTGTGTCATAATTTTGACCCATTCTACATGTAGCCTTTAAGTTTAAGGCGCAACCTTTCTTACACTTTGCACGCATTTGTGAAGAAAATTAAAATAATACGTGTGAGTATAGAAGAATAAACATGGTAACAACAGTTGAGTTGGATGATATTAAATTACAACTAAACATGCGAATTCATTTAAAGCCATATTATAACATTTCTGTAAAAATAGATTAGTATTTTTTTTCATAAAATGTTAGCTTTTACTGTCAGATATGTCCCCTTTTAATTTTGAGCCGAACAAGTGAAGCATAGAAAAGTGGAATTTACTACTAGCGCCCATGCATATTACTCCCGTGGTTGTAATACGGTGCGATTCTCGGGGTGTGTGTGTATGTGTATCCCGCACGCCGTGTACGTACTGTGCATACGTGTTCGACTAATATTTCCATTGTAATAATAAAACGCCGGTTCCATCGTTTTATTCAAAATCTCGGATTTTGACAAAACTACAGCACCTAAAGTCTTGATTTTTGCAGAGTATCTTTATTGACTAAAGTACATTACAATCGTGTCAAAACCAGAATTTGAAAAAAAATTGAGGGCGTTCTCTTCAGGAAATGTTATATATAATATGGCTTTAACATAGTAATATTTAAACCAATTACATCCACTCTCCAGGCGCTACACCATCAATCTATTCCTGGTTTTATTTTCCTGGTAAACCTTTCAAGAAATTTTTAAAATTCAGCATACTATATTTTGATGATTGATCATTATGTTTATAGTTATAGTCCAATTTTGCTACGAAAATGGAAATAAACTTGTACTCCTGTTGTTCTCTACTGCTAAATTGGTAACAAAGGCTTGGAAATTAACTATTAGGTGATCAGACCAGACAGTGCAGGCATAGTCAATGATAGTACAGGGGCCTTAATGACCATCACTGATTGATGTGTGGGTTGGGAGTACCACTAGTCAAGGGGTAATTACAAATAATTGCGCTAGATTAGTGGTATTGGTTTTATTCCTTTTTCTTAGAGCAATTCACTCACTTGTAATGTTTAATTGTCATTATGATAGGGACATAGTGTTCAAATAGATGCTCACTCGTTTAGATGAAACGTTTTCTTATATTTGAGAGGAATTCGCATTTATGTATTAATGATGCATATCACAGTACTAAGTTACACTACACTCACATTACCAAAACATTATACATTGTTTTACGGAAGTTGTTTTGCATAGCTATAGTTCTCGAGTTGAAATTCAGTGGCCACTAATTTGTGGGTAAAGACGTTTTGGGTAAAGAAGTCTTGAGGCAGCCGTTATTTTTGTTATGACAAAAAATATTTAAATTCAGAACATATTATACTATATGGGAGTGGAAGGTCCTCAAAGTATTGTAAATACTATAGTACTATATCATTGAGCTTTCTTTGCAAACTTCACCACAGTCATATACTAGGCACTTGTATTTCGGTCCAGTGTTTATAACAGGCATGTTAATTTAAAGCAATAATGTGTGATTTGCATAAAAAATAGATTCCTATCTCCGGATTTAATGTAAAACCTTACATTTTACTTTAATTAAAGCACTTCAGGCTTAGTCTTTCACGTGGCATTTTAATATACCATTCATGCCATTGGGCATTACAATCATGCAAAAAGTAGAATTTCGAGACAAATTGAGGGTGTAGCCGTGGAGCAAATCACACATCATGGCTTTAAGTAAGTGATTGTTAGTAAAGGTGGACAAGAGTTTTGGATTAAATTTTGATGATTGACTGATGTAAAAATTATAAGTGACCACTGCACTGGACTTCAACTTGTGTGAGGGCAACAAGGTATAAAAGTAGACCTGATTTGGTTAATTTTGGAGAATTCATTAGTGGCCACTGATTTCGGGTCTTTTAAACTTCCAGATCACTTTGAATCTGTCAACACTCATGTCGAAACTAATTATCGTCCCTAGGTAAATACCTCCCCTATTGGCTACTGAACAAAGTTTCAGAAATAATGTCATGGGAAATGAGGCTACAATTTCATCTCTGCATCAAGTCACAGAGTTCACTGTTGCATATAGATATGAACTAAGTCATGGGGAGTGAGGTTACTTTAGTAGCTGCCATTAGACAGGAAATCCATTTATACTGAGATACCATGCATTCTCCTGCAAAATTGTTTTAATAAGGACGAAGCAAATGCATTTGCAGAAGTAGCCTACTTGGAGCTACTTCGGTTCAAAGGTCGAAATACTTTCAAGGTTCCAACCCAATGTATATATTCACTCAGGTGTACCGAGTGAAAAAAAAATCTTACCAACTGTTTTTAAAGGGCAGATCTATTGCAAAAACAAGTTTATCTCCATTCGAAGAGAATAATTATTACATTACAAGTTGACACTCGTTGCAATTTTTTATGCGTAGTTTGTGGACTTAACACGGTTTATAGTCTCAGATTGATCACGCTGAAATTCCAAGCTCAAAATATTTTTTTATTTTTTAGTCCAAAAATTTCTCATGATATTGATATACATATGAATTGTAATATCACAATTTATTAATATATAAAAAAAAGAAGCGGCTGATTTTATCCATATGTTTAAAAACCATTAAATTTGTAATACTAAATTCTGAGATTTTTTCTGAGAACAACAACAGTATACGTTCTGTGCATTGAGAATGTTTATAGTCCCTTCTCTCAAAGCAGGCACATCTCATTTCATGACGTTAACTTTTTTCTAAGTCAAATCTGTCTCGTTCGAAGTAAGTCATCGCTTAAGTTGGTTTTTGCGGAATATTAATTTTAAACGTCTTATTTTCTCAAAAAAATGAGTCATTTTCATTGTCTTCATAATATTAGCATGCCAATGATATTATGTTGTCCGAGCAATTATATGACCTTTAAATAAAGTAGGCTACCCATCAGTGGACGATCAATTCAGGCAACATTTATTGAATTGAGCAGTACAATATAGGGTCAGTCCATGTTAAAACAGACTGAGTGTACACCCACCCTCTTGGATTATGCTCTCCTTTGGCTCAGGGGTACCTTTCATGGACCCCTAGGTGAGGTCACAAGAAAAAAAATTCAAATTCAATTTCGTTTCCGAATGGCGGGCCATCTAAGTTTGGCGACCTTGACCAAAATTGGGAATTTAAGGTGTCCAAATGACAAAGTGCTCTCTTTGAGAGGCATTTTCTTCTTAATTAAATCAGTTGTGACCCTCTTTTTGAATGTGGTCACTCGCTGGCTGTGTCTGAAATGCCTAATGCCAAAAAAGATTGATTTCGGAATTTCGTTGGGATTTCAGAGGGGGTCAAAATCAGCACTTCATACTGTTCAATCAAATTATCTTTGATTTTGAAGGACCCATGATAATGCCACAGTGCACTTATAGGTCCTAATTATGTTCAGAATGGATTAACCATGTGCCAATGTCTATGAGCAATTCAAAAAAGAGACATTTCTAGACCCCCTACAGAATTTTAGGCCCCCTAAAGTGGTTCAGCCACAAATGGCGCTTAAAATCGGCAAATTTTGACACCTAATAACTTTAGGTGTACACCAGATATGAATTTCTAGTCTTTTGCATCTGAAAGAATGTAGTCTAATGTCACTAGGAACATAAGATTTGTTTTGTATTTTTTGTGTTTTTGCTCTAATTTGGAAAAACCCATATACGTTTATCAGCTGGACAATTGGACACTATTAAAGCTTTTCAACAATCGTTGAGTTCTTTGATGACGATTTGTCGTGATGTATTGCATACGGGCGAATATCAGACAACTACGCACCTTTGTATTGATTACGGAGGGTAACGTTAGCGATCTTTTTACAGTACAAAGCCGTTTTTGCCTTGCTCGCTCCCGCGCACGGCGAATCGTCTGATGCGCTCCAAAGGTTATTTAGAGATGGTTCATAGTTATCTGTGATTCGTCCGTATGAGATGCTCGCGACAATAAGCTCCGATTTTTCATTGCATTATAACCGACAAAGTTTAAAAGCTGATAGAGAATAGGTCTATTTACATGAAGGCCCAACACAGAAGTGCGTCATAGCGATGGCCACGTTTTATTTGTAATTAAAATGCGTACTAAGAGCACTTTTAGACAATTTAGTAGATCATTACGCCACAATATTTATATTTTGTCATTTGTGTAAATTTTTATAATTCCAAATTCGTATATTCTTTGAAGATTGTTTTGAAGTTGACTTACCGTAGTTGGACGGTTATAAGATCGCGGCATATTACGTCGTTGTCGCTGCTGTTGCTGTTGCTGTTGCTGTTGCTGTTGCTGTTGCTGATGTCGTTGCTGTTGATGTTGAGGTACTGTCCTTGCAGACTCTTCTTCGGCATCTTCACGTGTAAGAGAGTCTAGTTGTCGTCGTAGTCTGGGCAATATAGATCGTTCTGCAGTAGCTTTGTCATCTCCTGTCCATAGAGGAGGTTCTCCATTTGATTCTCTATCTGGTTCTTCAAGTTTGCTTACTCTTTTGCAACCAACCACAAAGCTAGCCTGAAGTAGATATACTATTACCACAGTAATGAACTGAAACATACAGTTAAAATAATTACAACATAAAATGTGTAACAGACAGATCGACACTACTTAATTACAATAGTAGAGTCTGCTGTTAGAATAGTAATTTATTTGCAATGTTTTTCACAATCTGTTTTATTTCTTTGCTAAATCTATAAACCTGTCGGAACTTCAACTTGATAATGAAAAACAATTTGTGTCAAAAATGTAGTTATTTGCAGACGATTAGATGTGAATGCCGATTGTTAATGAGAGATATTTAAGATGAGGTTATTCATGGTATTGGCCTATATGCGGAATACAAGTACAATGCCATTAGTTTTTCAAAATAAACGAAAACAATCTTGAGAGTCTAGCGCACTTTGCAAGCTGGTACCATTTTTGAATGAAAAACAAAATAAGAATATGCGATCTGTATCATAATGATTAGTACCCATCAGCATCAAAATTTAACGCAGATCTGTTCAGATGTTCAGTAGCATAGCGTCCCTCCCTGCCCTTCCAAACCAGAATCAAAGAGAATTTTTTGAATAATCTTATCAAAAATTGCCGAAAATGACCAGTGCCCCGTTCCCCATCGAATGACTCACGCTACGCCATGTAGATCCATTATAGTTGAATTAAGTTATAGCATTTGCTAATTTCTGCACCCTCTTGCATTGAAAGCAATGCAAACACTGCAAACAACAATAGCACAAATATAGCACCTAATAATTGTGATGCGATCAAGCAAAATCAGTCGGAACTCGGAAATATTGATTTAGAGATATAGCCAAACAAAGGAAATATTTCCTTTTGTTTCCTTTTGTTTTGGAAACTCTTTAATTGCTCATATCTTTGGAACTGGTTGTTCAATTTCAATGGGGTTCTCTGCGAAATGCAGCTTTGTAAATGCTTTTTACTATCCTATCAGAAACTGGAAAATTAATATTTCCGAGTTCCGACTGATTTTGCTTGATCGCATCACAATTATGTAGTTAATCAGTTTGATACTGACTGTACAAAATAATACATTCCCAAAGATACACACAAACTATAGATTATAATTAAGAACAATACTCACCAATTGTCTCCAATACGAAGCCATGTTGCATTTAAATAATCACGGTTTCTTCTAGTCGTCCTCGAATGTGTAAGTTGAAATGATAAAAATAATCTTCGTCGGCTTTTTATAAAGATACCAGGTTTTCATTTTTCCTTTTTTACTATTTATTACAAAACAATTTATACAAATGTGTAACATGTTCCTCTAAAATTAGAAATGACGAATTAACAAGATTTTCAGACAAATCATTGCCTCCTTATGATGACACCAATTTAGCGGTTTTTCTGAAGAATGGAAACTGCTTCCGTTTTCTACCATCTACCAGTCGATGGCCAAAGAAATGTTCATCATTATTATGTTTATCCCAAGTTCCTAATTAATATTTTCAATTGATCAAACATTTTTTTTTTTATCTCTTCCATTTTTCAGTGAAAATGTATAACAGTATGAAGTTGCATAGGCATAGAAAATATGAAAGCTTTGCCAATCATATTGCTCTCTTTATTATTATTAATGACTACGAAGTATAATTTCTAAATACATCCCTGTATAAGTGTTTTAATGACGTCCTATTTAAAGTAAAGAAGCTGAAGTAAGTAGGATCTCAGCCAAACCACATACTTGGTTTATAAATTAGAACAGTGGAACATTACTTTCCTGCTGTTTTGCAATATTAGTCGTAGCTAGTTAAAACATTTGCAACATGATTACAGGTATAGTATTTTTTACACGTGTAAAGTAAAAATATTCGACTTTCCCAATTGTTATATTTTTGCAATTGTTATTATTTACTTGCATTTACCTAAAGCAAGGTTGTTGTGGTCCATTTACGAGAAACAAAGACTTTTCAGCACAATTTAACCGTGTACAATGCGAAAACGAGTTTTAATATAATCAGTGATAAATAGTATTACAATTATTTGAACAACAATTCTTTTTAAACTTAACAATTAAAGGGCAGGTCTATTGCAAAAACCACATCATATCATTGGCAAGCTAATATTATGAGGACAATGAAAATGACTCCTTTTTTGAGAAAATAAGACGTTTAAAATTGATATTCTGCAAAAACCAACTTAAGCGGTGAGTTCCTTCGAACGAGACAGATTTGGCCTAGAAAAAAGGTGACGTCATGAAATGAGATGTGCCCGCTTTGAGAAAAGGGACTATAAACGCTTTCAATGGACAGAACGTATACTGTTGTTGTTCACAGAAAAAACTCCAAATTAAGTATTACAAATGTAATGGTTTTTAAACATATGGATAAAATCAGCCGCTTCTTTTTTTTATATATTAGTAAATTGTGATATTACAATTCATATGTATATCAATATCATGAGAAATATTAGGCCTAAAAAATAAATACATAATTTGAGCTTAGAATCTGAGACTAGCATATAAACCGTGTTAAGTCCACAAACTTATGTATCTGATTTCCCTGTATATTGCAATGCTATAGTTTCAGTTGGATGGAATATTACAAAGCAAACACATAGTAACAATACTGGATGACTTTGTTTTTGAAATGAGAATAATAGTCTGCATATTGTTATGCAGCATTGTTATGGTAAATGATAGTACAACTCATTGTTGCTAATGTCAAACTTGTCAAAGTGATTGTGATTGTATGATGACAGCATGATATAGTATACAAATATTGACTGCTATGAGGGGCATGGTTAAAATTATAGGCCCAAGGTGATCTCAAAACCATGACTATGCCCCGAGGCGTAGCCGAGGGCATGGTCATGGTTTTGAGATCACTGCGGGCCTATAATTTTAACCATGCCCCGAATAAAAAGCAATCAATATTTGTTTTATATACCAAATCTTAAGATTCTTGTCATCTGTTTGGTTAAAAGCATCGATTTTGTGAAGAGAAATTAATATTTTCAATGCGAACGGCACACAGATTACAATCTGCGATTTCTGCGTAATTATAGCGCGTGAAAACATTAACGCGTGCGTAATATCATTTTACGCTGGTAAAAACGCGCAGTTTGGTCGTGACGCACGTGACCGGTCCATAGTTCATTTCCATGGACCGGTCCATAGTTCATTTTGCGGGCATAGTTAATTCAATGACTGCTTTTTCAACCAATCAGATGACAGGAATCTATATATGAGGTATATAATGTCCGCTTCATTTACCTACGTCATCAGCCAAACGGGGGGAGAATACGTACGCTTCAAACGGGGGAAGAACACGTACGAGGCTGAACTTTACCCACACAGTTTCTCCTTTTTCAGGAGAAATACGCATAAAAAAATTGCAACAAGCGTCAACTTGTAATGTAATAATTATTCTCTTCGAATAGAGATAAACTTGTTTTTGCAATAGACCTGCCCTTTGAGACAACATTTTGCCACCAAAAAACGTGTAAGATTACACGTGTAAGATTGCATCTTCACGTGTAAGATTGTATCTTATACGTTTTAGATCTCATCTTATACGTTTTAGAATCTAGCGGGTTGCTTAAATTGACGAATCATATATAAAGAACCCATATTTAAACCTCATACAACCAATCATCACACGCGTATTCAACTTCGACCAATGAAATCTCGCCATAGCATTTCTTACACGCGTAAGAATTGTCTATTAGGGATGGACAGTATTCCAATTTGACTAGTACATACGACGAGCGTCGAATAATCTCAGCCTCCATATCGATATGTACCACGGTAGATTTCGCAAACGTGATCATATCACTTTCACCTCTTGAAATTAATTGATATTGAGTACAAATTGACTCCAGATAACTGAAAAAACCAAAAGCGCAGTGATTTATAGTGCGCTATGCAAAGGGAAAACGCCTAGACGTTGATCCACAAGCCTCAGCACACTTTACAGGTTGTCGCTGACCACTATGGCCCCACCTCATTCCATAAACCATTTAACAACAATGCAGGGACTGAAAAGGGGTAACCAGAAAGTGAGATAAATCGAGCTCTGACCATGACGGTCCAACAATCGGAACAATTCCTGACAGCGTTTCGGCATACAATACAGGACATTGTAGCACTCATACAAATTTAGGAAATACCTTGTTTACTATGTTGGTTACGAGCTCTACTTATCCTCGGTACGCCGCCAATAATATCGCGTAACGTCCATCACTAAATTCAAAATCTTACACGTATAAGAAGTCGTGGTGTTACAAATCTAAAACGTCTTTACATATTATTGGTTGAAGTTTGCAACGCGTAAAATGATTGGTTGTTTGTGATTTCTTACTCTGTGATTCGTCAACTTTAGAATCCCACTTCATTCTTACACGTGTAGGATGCAACCTTACACGTATAAGATGCAATCTTACGCGTGTAAGATGCAACCTTACACGTGTAAGATGCAATCTTACACGTGTAACCTTACACTTTTATCTTTTTTAATCATTTGCCATAAAATGTGTATTACATTGCGAATTTCAAAAAATCAAAATTATTTGATATCAGAAGGACATTTAAGAAGAAGAAGAAGAAGAAGAAGAAGAAGAAGAAGGAAAGAAAAGAAGAAGAAGCAGAAGAATATGAAGAAGAAGAAGAAGAAGAAGAAGAAGAAGAAGAAGAAGATGAAGATGAAGAAGAAGATGGTGAAGAAGAAGAAGAAGAAGAAGAAGAAGAAGAAGAAGAAGAAGAAGAAGAAGAAGAAGAAATAATAAAAAAGAAAAAAAAGAAAGAAGAAAGAAGAAGTTCACAATTTACTGGGAAATCGTGAATGCCTCACGAGGTTTACTAACACCAATCTTAAATTAGCTCCACCAAATCCACGAATGGAAAACAAAAGTAATTATCAGGTCAATCCCCTTTTTAATTAGTCTTAATTATACAGTTACTCCCATTCCTATATGGTTGCGTTGGTTATTCAATTACAATGACAGATATAGAAATGAACTTCTTATTACACATATTAAATTCTACGACTTCCTTTTTCGTGAACATTGCGAGGAAAAAATAGGCCCTCTATTATAATAATATTGTTTCCGAGTGGTGCCTTTCATGCCACTAGGCCAAAAAAAAAAAATTTTGTGTTGCCCTCAACCGTCCTACCCTAAATCCTGAAAAATCAGGGTCGCAATTTTTTTTTTTTTTGAATGATGATTTTACAGATTTGTTCAAAAACTCAATGTTTTTCACTTAAAATTAATATTTTATTGTAAGACTAGTCTTTAATTGTTGTCTAACAGGTATCCAGAAGTCAAAATTGACAAATGTCCCTAATTGAACAATTATTATTTAATATTTGAGGGGATTTTAAAAAACTGAAGGTTTAAAAAAATAATAATAATAATCCGACCGTCCTACCCAAATTTCCCATTTTTCCACTTGAGGGCAACACAACAATATTTTTTTTGGCCCTATTTGGGGTTCAATGTGAACCTTTCTTTCTATCATCCCAAACATTTGTTTGTTGTTTGTATTTTTGTTTGTTTGTTTGTTTTTGTTTTTGTTTGATTAATCAAATGCACCATCTTTAAGTTTGCACAGTATTTTTGTGGAACATACGAGCATCAAAAATATCGAGTATTCTGAGTACTAGGAATGTGCTTCTGATATTATATAATTTTAATCATAGTGGCTGATCTTCTTATCTTTCTGTAGATTATTCATTCAGTTGATAAATCAAAAATATAGAAATTAAAACAAATACTGGAACTTACTTAGACTCGACGTTTCATCCAAAACCATCGGACATCACCACCTGAAAAATACCCAGGATTTTGTGAATAAAATCAAGGACCTTACTCTGGATGATAGCGAAATAATAACATCCTACGACGTGAGTGCTTTATTCACATCTATACCACCGGACGCCGCTATACAAGTTGTAAGGGACAATTTAGAAAAGGATTCCAATCTTAGCGATCGCACTGACCTTACTGTTGAACAGATTGTGGAATTAGTTACGCTTAGGGGCGCACCATTAGATTTCCAGGGGGGGCATGGGAGTTTTTTGAAGAAAAAAAACTTTGCCCACTAGTGAGACGAAAAAAAAACTTTGCCCACTAGTGAGACGAAAAAAAATTTTGCCTCACTGATGAGTAAAAAAAAACAATTTCCCCCACCCAACTTTGTATAAAAATCTACATTAAAATTGAAAAAAAAATACTTCGCCGCCAAAGGCGGCAAAAAAAAAAAATGAGAATCTAATGGTGCGTCCCTTAGGTGTCAAAGCCACGCACCTCTCACACAATGGCAAATTTTACACTCAGCAATTTGGTTGTGCAATGGGGTCAAGTGTTAGTCCATTTGTTGTGAATCTGTACATGGAAGCATTTGAACAAGAGGTTCTGAAAAGCTAAGGAACTTAATCATATCCAAAAATCACTTAGCACCTGCGATTGCCCAAACTGGGCTTTCATGAAAGCTAAGACAAAGAAAGATCAGACCTTGGCAAGTACCGCACAAAACACCAATCAGATCACCAACTCAAAGCACGTCACCACACCTTATGTTGCTGACCTTTAACTCTTAAAAGAAGGCTCTGAAGACCTTTGGCATCAACACATCTTTCAAGCCCACTAACACACTCCGCGGTAAATTAGTCAAGGTCACGGACATCGACAAACCTCCAAAAGACAAACGAAACAACGTCATGTATGGTATCTCATGTGCCGAAAAGGACTATAAAGACTCTTATATTGGAGAAACTAAACCATCCCCTCGAGCTAGGATCGGCCAACATCACGAAGCCCAAAACTCGACGACGTCATCATTCTGAACAAGGAGGAACGCTGATTTGAAAGGGGTGTCAGGACCGCGACACTCAGGCACTTGTTGGAAGACATCTAGTACAGCAGGCAGTACATGTACAATGTGATTTTCTCATTTATAATTAGGATTACGTCATTGCCAGAGCTTGTTTATTTGTTCATTAGAATGATTGACAGCGGTGGGCGGACGTATACTCTTTGTTTTGTGAGCGGTACAAAAATGTGATTCTCTAATTAATTATAGGTCAAGGTAGGTCAATTCGGACCGTCTCTTCCTCAGACCTCTATGTAGGACTCTATGGTATCTTCTCATTACACGTTCGTAGTAAGACTTGGCCGGCGACGACTGCGGTATAGCATGGTATAGGCAGTTTGTAGTTTGTCTCTCACGTGACCAATCGACCTTATCAGTCACCTAAACGTAAGTTCCAGTATTTGATTTAATTTCTATATTTTGGCTGATCTTCTTGCTCACCTGTAGATATAAACTTAGTTTACGTATATTTCAATGGGAGTTTATTTAGTGATGTGCCCCTGCTAACATGGCTAATGCCTGATACAAATCTGTCCAATTATAATGACTTGGCGGTTACCCGTATTTTCGCCCTCAATTTGAAATTTGACCTGACCTTTGACCACGGATGACCTAACAAACGCAAACCTGTGCTTACTTGGCCAAAGTTACACCCACCCACAAAGTTTGAGCTCCATAGAGGCAATTTGAAATTTCTACCTTTTTTGACCTATGACCTCTTAACCGTAGGTCTGACAAAAAGGTTACCGTGGAAACTTTTATTTGTTAGTCCAAGGTCAACACATCCACCAAGTTTGAGCTCTATAGGTGCAATTTGAAATTAGACTTCAATTGGACTTGACCTGTTCGTTGACCTTTGACCTTAAAAAATATAAACTGGTTCTTCCTCATATCAAGCTGCACCCACCCACCAAGTTTGAGGAACGTGCGACCCCCAGTCTCCGAGGAAAGATATTGACACACAGACAGACAGACGCCCCGACACACAGACAGACAGACAGATTCCGGTGAATTATATAGTAAGATTATGACTCCAGGTAATATAAACCCGGGAAAGATAACAACAGAGAGGTAGTCCCAGGTAATTGGTCTGACTGTTATTTTTTGCCCATCGTTCTCTATCGTTCACATAATTTCACATACACAAAGTATTATGTTATGAGCTGCTCATGGTCGTCGAGGTCTTTTTATGATCTAATTTTGGTCAATCTTGATGCTTGGACGTATACAATCTTAAACGTCTAATAATTATTGAATACGCTTGACATGACTGACTTCTTACGACGTCCAAAATTGCAACTTGGATGTCCAAGATTGCATTTTGGACGTGCAAGGTTCGGTATCCATGCGCGTATTTTTTTTGGGGGGGGGGCCTTTGGGGGAGCCAGCCACCCGGGATCAAAGCAGGGGGCGGCCAAATCGAAGGGGCGGCAAAAGAGGGGCGGCGGAAGAAGAAAAAAAAAAAAGAATTAGTACAGAAAAAATAGTGGAAAATGTGAAAAAATTGTACTATACATCAAAATGTGTTGCTTTTTTATAAATCCTTTTTTTTTTTTAGCTCTTCAATTTTTCAAACGACCGTAAAAAATTGGGTCAACTTTTCGGGCTGTTGAGGAAGGGGCGGCAAAATTTGATTTTCTTCAGCACCCCGGGGAAGGGGGGCCACAGTACGCCACTGTAATATCTAAGGCGTCTTTTGAAGCTTCAAGCCATATAATATAGTGCATATTGGCTTGCGTCTTATTTATACGTCCCAGCTGCGTGAAGCTCCGCTCAATAATACATGAACGATCGGCGAACTAATACATGCATTGTAGGTGCTGGAATGAAATAGCAAAAAGATGTTTAAAATGGCGTAAAATAGGGCTGTGTGCTATCACCAATTTTGTTTTGCATTTATATTAATGAACTCGCCAAATTAATCAGGAACATGGGCGTAGGGCTTCGCATTTGTGGAACAATTAGGCTGCTTATTCTGGGCAGGTGACGTTGTTCTTATGGCTGACAATGCAGATGACCTACAAAAGATGTTGAATATTGCGAATTCCTTTTCCCAGACATGGAAGCTTGATATTAATCAACAATTTTAGTTGTTGGGAAAAGGGTAGATAAGGAAAAGTTATGGTATTTAGGTAATGAATGCATCTCTGGACGTGATAACTACAATTATCTTTCGGTTTACATTTCTAGGAATGTGTCTGATCATTTTCATATCAATGAAATTTTTTTTAAAAAGGTAACAAATTAATTGCATAAATCAATTATTGATCGTAACGGTGATTTCAGGAGGGTTTATTATGGCGACTTATAATACACTCAGAACTTTAGTCAGCAGTATGCATAGTCGCGCTAAAAGTCGATCGATACATGTTGAAATCAGCACAGTTCAGAAATACACCTTTTTGTTATGAAATTAATTTTCTCGGTCAAATATAAAGCAATATTTTGTTTCCTTCAGAAATGTCTGTTAAAAACATAATTCTTGGATATACACTTTTTTTAAATCCTGGTGTTAAAATTTACCCGTAAAAACGTGGCGTGGCTGCCAGCTATAGATGCGTTGACCTATGATGTCACATGTTTACATTCAGAACGCCCTATGGGGAGTCTATAACACGAGGACCACTTAAACTCACCCAATATAGGCCCTGCATGAAATTATTGACTGGCTCCAAACAAAGGATTTGAGCCGGTGTCCTTCACCGTAGTTATGCCGGAGTGCAGTCCATTCAATCAAATGTTGTCATAAACCTATTTGATCGTAGTGCATGCAGGGTTATGTGTGTGAGACGAACTGTCACGGTAGATTGCAATCATGCTTTTGTTGAATGCATTTGAGTAGTAGTCCGCCATATTTACCGGATGATACGTCACATGCAAGGCCTCTATAAAGCTATTGACCAATTTCTAGGGGTCCTCGTTTTTCAAATTTGGGGTCCCCGTTTTACAGATTGACCCAGGGTAATCTGTAAAACGGGGACCCTGAAAACGGAACCCCTATTTTTCTTAAAATTATGACCGATGAGTGTCTAAATCTCGCCAATATATTCACCATGGCGTCATGATTAGATCAATAAAATGAGTAAGAAGGGAACCTCTTTAAAGTTCGTATGAAGAGATTTTAAGTGGTCCCCGTCAGATTACCCTGGGTCATTCTGTAAAAAGGGAACCCCAAAAACAGGAACCCCTAGAAATTTGTCAGTAGCTTTATGGGGTGATTTTAAGGTGTCTCTGTTTTGGGGGTCCCCGTTTTACAGATTACCCTGGGTCAATCTATAAAAGGGAGACCCTAAAAACGGGGACCCCAAAGCTTTGTATGTTGGACAAATATATAAGAAGTCCTTACTACTTTCAGAAATTAAAATTGATCTAATTATGACGCCATAGTGAATATATTTGCGAGATTTGGACACTCATCGGTCCTAATATAGAGAGAAAAATATGGGTCCCCGTTTTACAGATTAGCCTGGGTCAATCTGTAAAACGGAGACCCCAAAGTTGATAAACGGGGATCCCTTGAAATTTGTCAGTAGCTTTATCATGTTTATGGGGTGATTTTACGGGGTCGCCGCTTTTGGAGTCCCCGTTTTCGGGATCCTCGTTTTACAGACTCCCGTGTCTATGACAGACCACATAAATCTTTTCAAAACCCAACTTTTAAATTTCCTTGTTGTTTTGTGTGATATTATGTATAGCTTGATGCATTTGTAAACAAGTTTGAGAACATTTTAAGTTCTTTATAATTTGCTTTCAAACCAAAGTTCTTTATAATTTGCTTTCAAACCAAAGTTCTTTATAATTTGCTTTCAAACCAAAGTTAATGGAAAAAAAACCTTCTACCACGTAGGCCTAAACTATACTGTTTTTTGCCTGGCAGTTTTTATCTCATACCAACAGAGGGCGTATCAAATGTAAATACATGTCAACTCATCTATAGGTCCAGTGTCTATCTGACGACGGTGATGTCACTTTCTATCAATTAACTATTTCGTCGTATATTTTAATTATTCAATAAAGTCAAATGGACTTTTTTTATATCACGAATATCCATATTAAAAATCCAGGGTAAAGTTAGGGAGTGAGGGTGAGGGGTGAAAAGAGGAGAAAGGCGATCGAGAGGGGGAGGGAGAGGGGATCAAGACAAAGAAAGCAAGAAGGGGAGAGAGGGAGAAGGAGAGAGAGAAGAAGTGATAAAATGTGGGCCTAAGAAAGTGCAAAGAAAGAAACATGAATTAATTAATTAATAATCAAATATAGAAATTGAACACATAACAGCACTAGGCAGCCATTCGATGATGCCAAAGCTTATATGCGTTATGTAAGATTTTGAGGGTTAAGAGCCAGGAAGCCTCAACTCACAATCACCTGTTTACACAAAATAAGCATAAAGTCACCAGGGCATTGTAGAAGATACAGTCCATTAATCATGCCAAATTTCAATAGAAAACAAAAGACATTGTGGAGGAAATATAGATTTTTGAAAACCAAAGCAAGGAGCCAATTAACTTTATGCTCATTTCGTGAGAGCTGGACACAGTGAGTTTCGGCTTCCTGGTTCTGAAACCTCGATTTGTTTCACAACTTAAAACTACCAAACACAAGTCACCCAATTTTGAAAACTGGACGTTGAATGTGCACTCTCATGAATATTGCCGGGGAATATTGATTGGCAATATTTTACAATACGTCAGCGCTCTAATCAGACACAATACAACAATAAACCCTGAAGTTCGTTGGTTGAATGGATGAAAAAGTAAATAAATTTACTGTTAATTGTCTCACTCTAATTAAGTCTCTAATCGTACGAAATTCGGGGGAGCTGGTCCTGACTGCGTTGGAAATTGTGCAAGGTTTCCCAAAGTTCCTTTACCATTTTAAAGTCAGGCTACATATCTAGTGAATAATATGAATGGACATAATTGCTTTGATACCTACCTTGATCAGTTTCTTGCCAATGTAGATGCAGAAAAATTCCATCGCATAATTAAGGGCTCGGATAGCGACGTTTTTACGTATCAGACACACCAACTTGCATTTTGAATATGAGGAATGTCCTTCCGATGTCAAATAATTTAGATTTTTTGCAATTCGCGATAATTCAAATTTTATGGCAAAGTGTAAATTGTATAAATCTAATGACATGTACTTAAAAGTCTATGTAGCTGGGATGAAAAGCCGTCCATCATATGAATATTTTCACCTTTCGTATTGAAGATATACATTTTCTTCCAAAAAGACCTAAACTTTTTATTTTTTGGGGGGTGAGGGGGATGTATATCTTCAATACGAAGGGTCAACCAGTCATCAAATATATTTGTGGAATGCTCTAAATCATGTATTTACTTGACTATCAATAATATTAAATTGTACTATTGCAAAAATTATAGGCCTCTAGTACACGTATTCTTCAGTGTCTTGCTGGCCAACTGTAGGATCTCTACATCATGGGTTTGGACATGTTTCGGTACTGACCTTGTTCCACAAGACCATCTTGACATAGGTTTTAGAAGGAAAAAGAGACATTTTGAAATGTTAAATCAAGTAAACGATATTTATCAAATTTAATTCTAAAATAACAACGACCAACACTCTTTGGCTTTACCTATGTAGCGCCACCATATGAAATTTTTTGTTAATATGTAGTACTTTCCACAATAGTCAAATGGTGGCGTGCTATTTGACATTATTTTGTCAGACGGCATAGGACACGCAACATGTGACGTTTGAGGCTGGCGAAAATGCAAGACTGACAGCCCCATTCAAAATAGACGCTTAGCAGTTATAAATTGAAAAACAACATACTTACAGTGGGGTATATTGTCGTACCCCCAACGGTTTTAGAGTAAGATAATTTTGCTTTGACACCACATAACAAATTTAGAATTGTTTGTGAAGATTTCATGATTATGTGTTAATCCAATGGCGACATCAAAAATGGCGATATCGCATCCACCATCATCTGATTTGGTCTTATTCTATTTTATTTACTTATTAATAGAAGTTTGATTGTTTCAAATAATACTTACCTATATTCTTTAAAGGAAGGTTTTATTTCAAACTTTAATGGTGACCCGCAGGTCAAATTGCTAGAATTGTACATTAAACACATCTAAACAGACACAATGCAATTTGCAGGCAGCAGCTTAATCAGCGCCAATATTGCAACATTGAAACAAACAACTATACAAACATCCAATCCAACCCAACCCCATCCCCAGTAGGCAATGAGAATAAAGTGCCTTGCCCAAGGACACAACACGTTGGCATGAGCGGGGCTCGAACTCGCAACCTATGGATTATGAGTCGGGCGCCTTATCCACTCGGCCACACGTGCTCTTGACTTATAATCCAACAGAAAATAGTTTAGTTATTACTTTTATTCCTCAAAAACATTGTTGTAAATAGCCATATTTGGCCTTATAAAATTATAATTATTTAAAATAAAAATTTATTGTTTTGGTAGGTAGGCCCCTCTAATGATCACAGAACCTTCCAGAGGTGTTTCTTGTATATTAGAAAGGATTTGGTTTAGAAAGCATCTCAAACATCCTAGATGTCTTTCTTAAGTAATTGTGGTAATAATGGCATGAATTCAAAACAAATTGAAGCGGTCTCAAAATATAAAGCAGAAGGGGACGAGAAACGTGTTTTATTTTTTACTTGGCCTGAATAATGCAACACATTTACCTATATCGTGTTTATCTTAGCAAAAGGTGATCACTTTATAATGGCAACACAGACAACTTGAATGATCTATTATATTATTGGGAGTTATTGTTAACATTTGTAACTTTTTATCTGAAGGAAATCCATTTGTATAACACGTTTAGGTTCCTTATCATTTTGTGAAATATAAGCTAGTGATACGAAAAGTCTCTTGATGACGTAAGGGCATAGGCGTATGTTTATCAAAAGTCAAGATCATGAAGATGGGTCGCTCTTTCGCCTCTCCTGATGGACTTTCCTAGTCCCAGGTTTCCCTGAGGGGTAGGTAGGTAATCTTTGTTTTCTCTCTTCCTTCGTTTCTCTTTCTTCATGTCTTTATTCGTTCTTTAAATTAAAATAATCAAAATTACTTCTTCAATCGTCTTTCTCTATTTCTTTCCTTTCCTTTTGACTTTATTCTGCACTTCTCAAAACAGCTATATGTCGTGTCTCTTTAATCAAAGTATCATGTTTTCAACATTTCATTTTACATAATTATAATTTATTCTTTTCCTGCAATAAATGATATGACAAGAAGCATTTGGTGCCAACTATTCCTTATCATGTTTATTGAGCCAATGAATCATAGTAATGCTTCATATATCACCAAGTTCCACATCGACGAACCTTGGGTATGTTAGAGTCTGACAAAATAGAAAAATGCTTCCGGATCATTAATTAAACGTTTTGCGCATTTCGCATTTTCGTGAAAGCCCTTATCATTGCTTATAGCACTACACGAACTTATTTTGAATTGCGGCAATCCGGTATCATCACATCATATTTCATCTTATAGTTGAATAAGACTCCATTCCCCATTTGTGAAGTTTCGGTATTGTAACTAAATGAGAGGCAATGTTAATATGGATTACAGGGTGACCTAATAAAGTTGCAACCCTGAAACATTTGCCTTTCTTTTCTTTTTTTCAAAAACGTGATCTGTGAATTTCCATGTACAACCATTGTCAAATAATGAGTTGGACATGTTGGATATCTTGTCAATTTGACGGGCAATTTGACTAGTTTCTTGTTAAGATAAAACGGAAACTTCATTTTGATAAGATTGTCGGTTCAACATGTTGAAAGTGATAATATACCTGATCAAAATTGAACATTCTATTACCCCCACGACCCATTATTCAAAATCGCGCACTGTGATTTGTTGAAACGCGTCACGTGAAAGACCATTAATTAGCAATAAAGTGGCCAGGGCAACGAACTTTATGTTCTTCTCGCTTCACAGCGCACAGCAAAGCGCGATGCAGTATATTAGCGTCGTTACGCATTCTACGCAAAGCATTACGCTTGGTTACGCGTTCTGCAATACTCGCTATCAATTACGCTTTGGCTACGCGTAGGCTCTCCACCTTGAGGTAAACAACTTGAAATATTTAGGCAAAAAATGTGATATTTTCTTTTTAAATCGCACTATTTTGTGGTAATAGAATAGAAATAAAGGGTGCAGCATTATCCTTTACACGCAAATAATGTGTCCGAGGCAGTAAAACGTTTAAATAATGGGTTCGGCTGCGCCTCACCCATTATTTACGTTTTACTGCCTCGGACACATTATTTGCGTGTAAAGGATAATGCATTACCCTTTATTTCTTAAGTATATCTCGTTCTATAAAAAAAAATGAAAAGTACAAAATTAGAGTGAATATATACTTTTCACATTTATGTAAGTGGCATTTTGAATTGTGACAGTGTGACAATTGTGATTTTACCCTTTCGTTGTTAACTAAACATATCTAGAGATTAAAACAAACAAATTGAACAGAACAAACGGCTTTTAAAAGCTAAGACTGCGCCCTTGACGTTGATGTAAGCATCATGTCACAACAGTATTTTCTAATTTCCAAAGATGGCGCTTTCCACTTGGACACTTTTTTTGAGATAGGCTGTATACATAATTGACATTTTCGCAGCGATATGAATATGAGCGATATATAACTTTCAGTATTTTCCAGTAAAAAAAAAATCAGTTTTAATCTGACACCCATAATATGGAAATTCACACATTCTGGTAAAAGGGGAAAGTTTCAGTCTGATGCTTGTATTTTTTTTGTAACGGTACATGTGAGTGATTCATTTATAAGACGCATTTTGTCTTAAGATCCCAATGAAGCAGATTTTTTTCCAGTTCTAATATTACACAAGATCAATGGCAAGATCTCCATCTTGATGATAAAAACTGATAGGAGATAATGAGGGGATGCGGCTGTAAATCGGCTGTAAAAACAAATGTGCACGTTTGGAAGACCCAAACCCCCTCCCCCCTAAATACGGCATGGGTAAAGCATCTGAGGTAGTATGATGGTTTTGCTCTATTCTATAAAAAAATTATAAAAAAGACAAAAGCCAACTAATTAGTCATTTTCTTCTCCACTTGGCTAGCCCTGTATCCCTATGATGGATTGCACCCTATGCGATGTATAAGATACTCATCAAACCCTATAAATAACTTTCCCTAGAGAGTTTGGCCCGAGAAAACTGCAAGAAATACGCGATTATGAATCATTTTCATATAAATTCAAGATAATTTATTTACATGTTTTATAGTCACCAATTTCAAAGCATATTCAACCCATAGTTGTGCTTTCTTAATTCTTGGGATCATCATTGAATGAAATCATTGCATATTTCATAGTAAATAGGCATATGCTATATTGAATAGTCAAGCCCGTTACAAATCCTTCGATGATATGAGACTTCAAACAAATTAATACGAATAGAGGTGAAGCGAATCGTATCACTTTTTGCTTGTCTATTTTTGATAAGCCATGATCGATGACCGACTGGCAATACGTCTCATTGCCAAAAGCAGTGAATTGTTGTCAACTTGTCAACAGGAGATCGTCCCGAAGCCAGCGATAGATAGTTCTCAGTTTGTCAAATCATAGAGTTGTCAATTCAATGCAATAGGGAACTGTCCATATCACGCCTTCCCAAAATGCCTTATTTCGATGACTTTACATGTATAATACTTTTTTATTAAATATGAGGAAGAAAAAATGGTATTGCCTTTTCGAACTGACAAAAAAATTGGAAATTCTATGTTGACGTTTTTGTTTTTATTATTTAATTAATTAATTAATTAATTAATTAATTAATTAATTAATTAATTAATTTATTTATTTATTTATTTATTTATTTATTTATTTATTTATTTATTTATTTATTTATTTATTTATTTATTTATTTATTTAATTATTTAATTATTTATTTTTATTTATTTATTTATTTATTTTCATAATGGAATTTTTTTACTTTAACCTATTTCGCAAGTAATGACAGTGACAAAACGTTAATTTTAACCATAGTCATCTCCCAGCAAACACAAAACGTTTTCGACATTATTCGCAAAAGGTTATAAAAGGTTGTCAGAAAACGTTTAAATGTCGGGTTATATAAAGGTTACATTAATGGTATAAAACGTTTTCATAACATTAAACAACATTTGTTGGTAATTTATTGCATAGCAAACACAAATGTTTTACAGAAAACATTTAACTGTCGGGTTATATAAAGGGTATAAAACGTTTTAATAACATTCCAAAAACATTCCAAAAACATTCCAAGAAAATATTTTGCAAAAAATGTTTGCCCAAAATATTTACAATAACGTTTTTAAAATGTTTTCACGACCTTTATATAACTCGACATTTAAATGTTATTAAAACGTTTTGTAAACAACATTTTAAGAACATTTCTGTGTTTGCTGGGTGCAAATATTTTAACATAATGTTATTTAAGTGTTGACAAAATATTTGGCCAAAAATGTTTGCAAAAATAGTTTACAATGACATTTCGAAAACATTTTAAAAATATTGTTGTAGTGTGTTTTCATACAAAACGTTTTAAAACGATTTCATGACCATTATATAACCCGACATTTTAATGTTATTAAAACGTTTTTACCTAAACCAAAACCCAAAATATAACTTATTTAAAACGTTTTAAAAATGTTTTTGTGTTTGCTGGGCTTGCAGGTGAAAAAAACGACCTGACTGTTCAAAGATAGTGTTTTTATTAAGAAGAGTTTTATAGCCCTTTAAAATGATAAAAAACCTAAAAATCATGCGAAATGGATAATAGTGAAATATAGATTAAGAGGTTTCCCGCCCAATATGACCGTGTTCAATGAGGCTATTCCAGTTGAAATCCATACACCCTCTGTGGAAGATATGACATTAATCTTCCACGCAGGGAGGGTGAATTTCAAATAAAGTTCATTTCATTCAGTAGGCCTAATCCCATCACACTCCCTGTGTGGGAGATTAATGCCATGTCCTCCATAGGGGTGTATGGATTTCAACTGGAATAGCCCATTATAAGCAAAGCATCATGGGACAATTTGATCGTCTGTTGTGGGATTTGTTGTTTTATTCCTGTTTGTGATTGGACTGGTGCCAGTGACAACCACCTGAGAATATGATGACGTCAGGATCATCTTCACATCGACATTTCTTTGACATATCAACTTGATTTATCAGAGATGTCAACATAATTCAGTATTGAGATGTCAGTTTTCAGTTTGTCACTGAAACCATAGTGTATTTTAACAGTGACAGGCCTGTTTAACCCATATCCATTTATTGGGGTTGCAGCGCGGCGGGCTCAAAAGTGGACATTTTGTAAAATTTTCCTTCAAAAGAGGGCCGATTTGAACGTTTTTACCCAAAAAAGTGGACTTCTTGTGAATTCTTACTTCAAACATTTTCAACATTTTACAGAAAAAATCCTATTATTCGGTTTGGCATTTCGTCGATAACACCCCCCCCCCACCCCACACACACACACGCCAACCACACCGCACCCTCCCCACGGCGTACGGCTTTGGGCCTACTATTCTGATCAGATTCAAAGAAACTATTAGGAGGATAATTTATAACATCGGGAAAATGATAAGCGATATTGCACAAAAACATTGTGTCAATTTGTGTGACTTTAACGGGAAAACCGGTAAAAAGTCGCGAAGATGCCAAAATTTGGCATACAATGCTCAGTTGCGAAGATAGTGCACTCATAGAAATTGTTCGTTGGCATTACTCAGTAAGTTGATGTAAGTCGTTGCGTCAACTTTCCGAGTAACGCGTACAATTTTGAGTAACGCTGACTCGATATCATTATGTTGGTCGCACTCATTTGCACTTACTTTATTGAGTTGTTACAACTCAGAAAATGAAACTAGGTTAGCATAATTTTCTAGAGGTGTGCTATATTATACAAAATTTTGCACTGGTGCAGAAAATGATCCAATTACGTGAATTAAGTAACAAAGTACCAAATTGGAATAACTCAAAACAATAAGTACCAGTAACTTAATATGAACGAGTTACATCAACTTACATGTTGAGTTACAATAACTCAACTAATTGGTTCTTTGAACCTTATTTATTTTTCTAAGTTCCCTGAACTTGAATTCAGAAGTTGGCATTACTTAAAAAGTTGACGCAACGACTTACATCAACTTTTTAAGTAATGCCAACAAAGTTGATTAGTTGACGGAACTTTTTGAGCTTTTTCAGCATTTTTTAAGTTCGGATAACTAAAATGAATTTTGTTTTGGCACTATTTTTGAGTTGTCCAAACTTACTCCTTTTCAATTGCGCCAACAAGGCGAACAAGTCATTTCTATGAGTGTGAATATTGCGCAGAGGGAAAAAAATAATTGAAAGGGGATTATTTCTTGGACGGGCGGCGCTCTATATTCGCCTCGCTTTAAATGATCGTCAAAATTGATCATTTTATCAGTATTTTTAATTACAAAGTCATAAATCACATGAATTTACGCCACAACTTATCAATTACTTCGATGACTTCTAGTGAACTGTGATTGACTCCTGAGATTGATTTCGATTATTCAATAGATCATTTCATCATAGAGTTGGCAAATTATTATGGTATAGAATTGTAAAGATTTCAGTTGGTCATTAATTCTAGAAACGAAGAGTGGAAAACCACTAAAATATTAATGATGTGAAAAACATTCTCCATCGAACTTTGACACCGTGCCTTAATACTTGAAATAAGATTTAAAAAATTAAATGTGATGAATTTATATATTTATTTATTTATTTATTTATTTATCTATTTATTTATTTATTTATTTATTTATTTATTTATTTATTTATTTATTTATTTATTTATTTATTTATTTATTTATTTATTTATTTATTTATTTATTTATTTATTTATTTACTTATTTATGTGTTTCTATAGTAAAATACATTGGTTAATTTTAGTTCGTTTTTGTCAAAAGTCATAAGTGAACGAACGCCTATCAATTTGTCAACAAGAGATACTTTCCGGTTTTAAATCAAATTAATCCAATTTCGTTTGCCGATTACTTGTAGATTTTCAGTTTTCCATTACAAACACAAGTAAAAAGCAATTTGAAAATACCAATGACGTAAGTACCCGGGCGTAAGTATTGAATTATTGGCATTTCAACGTAATTTTATTCGAAATGTCCTTGTTTTCTTTATGTGTTTTTTTTTTCTGAAGAGGTGTCTTTTGAAATAGAATCATGGGATTTCCATCACCACGGTGTAAATCTACAAAGGTGCCAAAATTACACTGTGTTAGCTTGTGATGAACTTTGTCTGACTCTGAGGTGTTAAGCTTTTTTGATTCGCTTATTGTATAGATATGGGATTGGCACATTATCTATTGTAGAATTGTCAAGATGTCACCTCGTCATTAATTCTGCAGTCGAGAGATCGTCTCTTTTAAAACCACTAAAAATAATAAAAATAACATAATAATGACATCATTTATCGAACTTTGACACCAAACTTTGTTTTTCTTTGCCAATAATGTGTTGACTTCTGATGAACTTAGTTTTATAGCTTTACGATGATTGTTGCAGTTTAACTCTAAATTGTTGGTTAATGCATTGGTTGGAGTTTATTCCTCCCTTCTTTTCACCAAATGGCTTTATACAATGATGTCATCATTCTTTCTATTAAATCTTATTCTCTGTTTTTTATTTTAACCACCGAAGTATGCGAATGTAGATTTAGGCGATTGTTCGTTGAAACAAAGTCTTTTGTATGCGTAATGTCAAACGCAGGTCACACTATTCGCGTGCCCTGAAAAACGCACGAACGATGATTAATTGTCCTTAAACTGCAATTAATCATGTTAATGTACCTTGCATTTTTAGTTTCTAAAAACTTTTTCCTTTTCCGATTAATTGCAACTTTAAAAGATTTTTCATTACGGTATACTGGAATCGTGGACAGGTGCCTGCTACAGAAATTACAAATGGATTTCTAACAATTAGCTGCGCCGGAAGCTTCATCATCACTGATCATCACAGCTGTCCAATGCTGTCTTGAATATGTTGGACTTGCAGTGACGATTCAGGCTTCTGAATCCCGGGTTCTGAATACGAGTCATCGGGGGTAATTCCTGCAAGTATTATTGATGACCTTACCTCCATGTTGTTAATACTCTTCTACCTGCTATTCTGCTATTGCAAGTTAAGGCATTGAGTCCGTTAATGCTTTCAGCAGTGGCGCCGCCACGCGCCACGGGGGACACAGGGGACAAACGGCCTTCCCCCAGTTGATCCCTCACATACAAACCAAACAATACAAGAAATTTACAATTTTGTGGATATTTCAGGACTTACCCCCCCCCCCCCCCTTCACTTTGCCCCCTTACCACTTCTGGTTACGCAATGGCTTTCCGTAAGCTGAACTCATCAGGTTATTTCAGCTGCAGCTGCTTCAGTGTCTTAATTTTACTACGTAATGATTTCTGTTTATGTATTCGTTTGCACGATATATCAGGACCAGAGGCTTCGAAGGAAGACTTTGTCTCTACCAAAATAAAGAAACGGGTCAGCCTAGGCTGATCTGTTTGTCACTTCCACAAAAGATGGTTTTCACACTTGTCAATGGCACTAGCTAACAAACAATTGGGAAATCGCAATAAGAAATCAAACTGCAAAAATCCGTAAAAAGTTTTGATATAATTATTCAAATACGACAACCTTAAAAAGTAAAAGTCCTGAACATTGTATACGTATACTCTCTAAAACTCTCTTGTTCTGAAATCCTACAAAGTTATTTTTGTCAAAACATTTAAGACTTATAAGTATTTAAGCAGGCCTTGTCTTTTTGAGGAGTGTGGGTGCCATCACACCCTTCGCACCCTTCGCACTCCTTAAACGACTCCAATTGGGATTGACCACACTCCTAAATTCGTGGATTCGGAGAGTCACTCAACCAAGCGTGTTTTCTAACCTTATTTAAATTCTAACCCACCCCAAACCTTACCAAATCCTTTAACCCAAAACCTTTGCCCTTACTCCCAAAAAGGAATATAATACTATTAAATGCATGAATGTGTTAATAACGTTGTATTTGTAATTGCTTGGAAATTTCAACAAAATAACCAAAATTCTGAAAAATGAATCCTTAAGTTTTTAAGTCTGGGTAAAAGAATTTTTTCTTGCGTGCAACAGCTTTATTCTTGCGGGTTAGAAATTTGATTACTAGGTCACCATATACACAATTCACACATGGACCTTTATCAAATTTCTAACCTGCAAGAAAAAAAGCTGTCGCGTGTAAGAAAACATTCTAGCCCAGCAGAAAATAGCTTACGCACTCAAGCTTTTTTTTTAATCTTCAGAAATTTAGATTTTGTTTATTTCCAATATTCATTGAAAGGTTTCTCCTTTCTCTTGAAACAGATTCATAAGGATCGTTCATAGTTCAATAAAGTAGAAAAGGTTCTTTTTCAGATCTAGTTATTCTGGTACTTACTCAGAAATATTTCAATTTCTATCTTGATCACTCTGTTGTGGTGTTTGTATATGTTTCTCCTTTCTTTTATTAGTAATAAAAATAGCAATGTCGATGAAAAGAGGCAGAGTTAAATAATTAAAATATTTATAACTCATTCGTGCATAATAATACTAAAAACAGAGCAGAGCAGAAATCTTGTCTTCTAAGCCTCTCGATATTTTGATCATGTTCAAAGATAGCCGGCTTCTACCGATATGAAGCCATTGACAATGCACTGGGCTCCGAGGCATTTGGCAAGACTACTAGCGTGTACTCTGACAATGTTTGATGACCAAAACCTCTGCACGTTGCTTTCAAATCCCAATTTTGCTAAGACCACTGGAATTTGTTATTATAGGTTAGACAATTGCAAATTTAAGCAACTTCTTAACCTATAATCATTTTGATAATGTCAAATTCGTTTCATTCTTGCGTGTGCTAGACAAGTGATTGATTGAAATTACTTTCCTTAACTAACGTGCATTAAAATATTGGCAGCAAAAGATCGACTTATGTCTATTACTGTGGAAAATATTTGGCCATTTATGTTGTTATTGGATATCACTGGATATGAGTACCCCTGCTACACTGATCACAGCAAACCCAGTAACCTTCCAGATAATCGGAAGCTTCGTCACCAAAGCTGTGCATCAATATTGTTCAGGGACTGCAGGTTGAACCTGTAAAGATGTCAGACAAGCTTTTGATTTCGAGTCATTGTCATTGAAATGTGCCACTTTGATGACCAAACTCTTCCATTCACTCAATAATTTAGTAAAGTTAGTGAAGAACACAGAAGTTTGTTACTCTAGGCTAACACGGTAAAGCCATTTCTAATTTCTAATTGAATATTAGGGAATTCTACATGAAAGAATTCTATCGTGCTGTATCTCTTTAATTATTGATGGCATCTTAGCAAGTGTTCATTCTTGGATGGATGCACTTTGACTCAATGACCACAGGTATATCTTCTGAATTCTGTATCAGATATCTTGTCTTCTAAGCCTCTCGACTTTAATGAGTTTGCAAAGATACCTCACTGCTGGCTTCTGATATCGAGCCATTGGCAGTGCAGGCTGAGTCGATCCAGGGCATTAGGCAAGACTCACCAGTGTGTACTTCGACAATGTTTGATGACCAGAAGCTCTATACTTTGCTTTCAAATCACAATTTTGCTAAGACCACTTATTGATATTGTAGGTTAGTCAATTGCAGATTTAAGCAGCTTCTTTACCTATAATGTCAAATTCGGGTTATTCTTGCGTGTGCTAGGAATAAAAAATGACCTATGTCTATTTGCTCGTAGGAGGTATAGCATGACCAATATTTAGCAATATGTTGGTGATGGATACGAGTACCCTTATCACAGGTAAACCCTGCAGTAACCCTCCAGATAATCGGAAGCTACGTCACTAAAGCTGTCCATCAATATTGTACAGGGACTGCAGGTTGAACCTGTAAAGATGTCGGACAAGCTTTTGATTTCGAGTCATTGTCAATGAAATATGACACTTTGATGACCCAACTCTTCCATTTACATTCTCAATAATTTAGTAAAGTTCGTTAGAGAATTATATGAAAGAATTCTATAAGTAAGAATATTAGGGAATTATATGGAAGAATTCTATAGCGCTGTATCCCTTTAATTATTAATGGCATCTTAGCAAGTGTTCATTCTTGGATGGATGCAGTTTGCCTCAACGACCACAGGTATACCTTCTGAAATGTGCAGATCAGAAATCTTGTTTTCGAAGCCTCCCGACATTATTAAGTCTGCAAAGATATTTCATAGCTGGCTCATGATATCGAACTATTGACAGTACAGGCTGAGTCGACCAGAGGCATTGGGCAAGACTCACCTGTGAATACATTGACAATGTTTAAGGACCAGAACCTCGGTACTTTGCTTTCAAATCACAATTTTACTAAGGCTGCTCATTAATTTGTTATTGTGGGTTAGGTAATTGCAATTTAAGCAACTTCTTTACCTACAACGGTCAAATTCGGGTCATTCCAACGTATGCTAGGAATTAATACTGCACGTAATTGATTGAAGTTACCTTCCTTAACGTGCATTTAATAGTAGCAGTTAAAGATAAACCAAGTATAGCATGACCAATATTTGACCATATGTTGTTGATGGATGTCACTGGATAGGGGTGCCCTTGCTACCCTGATCACAGGTAAATCCAGCAACCCTCCAGATAATCGGAAGCTTCGTCACCAACGCTGTCCATCAATATTGTTCAAGAACTGCAGGTTGAACCTGTAAAGATGTCGGACAAGCTTTTGATTTCGAGTCATTGACATTGAAATGTGCCACTTTGATGACCAAACTCTTCCATTCGCATTCTCAATAATTTAGTAAAGTTCTTAAAGAACACTGAAGTTTGTTGCTCTGGGCTACCACGGTAAAGCCCGGGGGGGCACTCCAACTTTGGAGGTGACGCGTATGTAGGGCTGTTAAGACCTCCCTTTTTCAGCATCGCTGTCACTCAAAGACCCCATATTTTTTTACCAACAGATGCTCTGTCACCCGAAGACCCCCTATTTTTCCATACCCTTACAAGTTCAATTTGAACAGCAATTTTCATTTATCACTGATTTTGTTGCCTATAATGGCAAATTCAGGTGTGTGCTATGAATTAACCCCCACCGATAACTGATTGATTGAAATTACCTTCCTTGTGCATTTAATGATATTAATAGTAAAAGATGACCTATGTCTATTAGATATAGCACGATATTTGGCCATATGTTGGTGATGGATACGGGTACCCTTATCACTGCTTATCGCAGGTAAACCCTGCAGTAACCCTCCAGATAATCGGAAGCTTCGTCACCAAAGCTGTCCATCAATATTGTACAGGGAGACTACAGGTTGAACCTGTAAAGATGTCGGACAAGCTTTTGATATCGAGTCATTGTCATTGAAATGTGCCACTTTACTGTCCCAACTCTTCCATTCGCATTCTCAATAATTTAGTAAAGTTCGCAAAGAACGCTGATGTTTGTTGCTCTGGGCTAACACGGTAAAGCCACAGGTAAAGCCATTTCTAATTGAATATTAGGGAATTCTATGGCACCGAATTCTGTTGCGCTGTACCATTTAATTATTGATGTCACCATTGCGATTTACCACGATGACCACGACAAGTAGACTTTAGCTTTTAAATCTGCAGATCATCGTAAAACTTGTCTTCGCGAAACTACCTGACCTTATTGAGTCTACAAAGATAAGAGGCTTCTATCTTTCTAAAGCGCCTTTACCTGGGGATTCAAAGCGCGCAAATATTTTTAAAGACTATGCAAACATAAGGTCTCAACAGTGGGATCATTGGGTTGTGAATGAATATGAATGTTCCTGAGGATTTGTCTCCAGCCTTACATGTCTTGTAAACCAGAAAGATGTTTACTGATCACTGGTGATATAAGTTCACCACTGCACCAGACAGTCGTTCATGTATTGTGACCGAACCCATTTGGTAACTTATGTACACACAATCATGTCAAGAGAGCACCATATTGACAGTGCAGGTTGAGTCCGAGGCATTGAGCAAGACTCAGCAGTGTGTACTTTATTGACAATGTCTGATGACCAGAACCTTTGTACTTTGCTTTCAAATCCCAGTTTTGCTAAAGACCACTGGAATTTGTTATTGTAGGTTACGCAAATCTTTGGTCAAATTCGGGTCATCTTTACGTGGGCAACAGTATACTTTGCAAAGACCCTACGCGCTGCCCGAGTTCGCGCTAATAAACATGAAACAAGGACTGGGCCGGGTTCTGATTGGATAATTGAATCAGGTCATCACATCGGCATCTCATTCGCCGTACGTAGCATTGCCACTCCACTAGATCTGCATCCCAAGGTAATCTTGTCCCTCCAACTAACAGAAGTGCCTCTGCCAAAAGAAAATTCTCCTCCAGAGGTGCACTGTCCTTTAATCTTCTTCTTACCAGAGCAAAAAATCCGTTGCCAGCTACAGTCGGTTATTTTAAATATGCTTGCAAGTAAATTTCACCTTATGATGTCCTATGGTGCAATATCACTGCTTTTATATATCATTGTTGTTTGTATGCAAATTTTATGCCTAGCTGGTCTAGTTTTAGTATTGTTTTTTTTTCATGTTTTAAGTTTGACCCCTGGGCCAAACTGAAAAACAGTGTTTACACTGAGTTTTGTTATCCAGGGAAAAGAAGTTTTAATAAATAAATAAATAATAAATAAATAAGCGCGTGTCCTAGTTCTTTATTTTACGTGATAATCAGGACAAGCGGTCGGCCAGTGCAACAGTTCTTTATAAAATACTGCCATGACTTTTATGAATTGAAGTTAACTGTCTTAAAGTCCTTGTCTATGTTGTTACCAAGGTTTAGTCTTTTGTTGCAGGTACCTTAGGACATTGTACCCGCATTATTAATTTGAAACTCGTGGTGGAAAACGCATGACCAATATTTGGCCCTAATATTGATATGGGTATTCTTGCTATATGATCACATACAGACTTAGTAAACGTCCAGATTATCGGAAGCTTCGTCATCATAGCTGTCCATCATTAGCATAGTACTTTACAGGTTGAGTCTACACAATATTGCATTGTAATCAATAGGCAAAGTTTTATTTTTCCACTTCGATGATCCAGCTCTTCTATTTGCAACTTGAAAAGATTGATCATTAGTATGATTATAGAAGTCTTGGGTGTTTACTTTTGGCAAGATCACAGCACATGTAGACATGTATTAATTCTCCAGATCATCAAAAAGTTGAGTTACCAAAGTCTAGATTTATATTTCGAGCCTTTGACAATGCGATTAACAAGACGGTGTGTGTGTTCTTTTATTACTCATAACTTTGTCCAATTTACTGATTTACTTTAAATTCTCAGGTTTTGCTTCATATAAAGCTATATTGATTTTGATACTGTAGATGTAATGAAACCAATCCTTTTGTACCTTATGATGTCAACTCGGGTCATCCGTACCATCGTAATACTTGTGCTAGGAATTAACACGACAAGTGATTGATCGAGTTTACTTTTTCAATGTGCTTTTGTATTTCCAGTTTTTGTGTCTTCAAAAGCTAATATTGGGCATTGTTTTTGTCTTCTCGGTCTATTGCTTATGCCAGCTGATGTGGCTGAAGAAGACTGAAGTCAAAGGTAGCCCTGGGCTGCGCAGGTGGACAATGATGATCATTGCCTATAGATAGGTCAATGAGACCAAGTTGGTGAAGATCGAACCCATACCATGGAAATTGAAGTCTAATAATGTCCGAATATAGCTTATTTTTCTGTCAATATGTAACTAGAACCATGTAAGGATATATACTGAAGTATGTATGTAGGTAGGTAATTGTTGATCAGAACAAAATATTTAGGATTGATATTATTATGTCAAACTAGGGTCAGCCTGACAGAAGCGCGACCAATGATTGATTACATAAATCTTTCTTAATATACTTTTCCATTTTCAGTGAAAGGTCTGTGTTAATTATTGATATTGTGACTTAAAAAGATTGGTCAGCATTGACTTCCGCGACTTCGCGGTTGGTTGATGCCAGTACAGGTGATGCAGAATTATGTAAAGTAGCCTTGTACAGCTGGCCAAAGACTACTCAGAGTCTCTGTTTTGGTTATATTCACAAAACCTCACATGTTTCACAAGGTACTGCACGACACACCCCTTGGTCAACTTTGATGTCTCAGACACCTTTTATAATATAACTTACTTTCTGTTTTTGTGAAGCTCACCGAAGTATGTGAATGTAGGTTTAGGTCATTGTTTATTCAAACAAAGTCTATTGTATTTTAGTGTCAAACTTGGGTCACCTTTCGCGTGCCGAGCAAAGAGAACAAACCAATGATTAATCGGAATAGACTTTGACATGTTTGGTATACGTAACTAGTATATTCGGTTTCTAAAAACTTTGTCTTCATTATTGCTGTTATAGGACTTTAAATAGTGTGTCATTAAGAATTGTTGTCGGTTGCCTTTGCTTGAACCTCAATATGAACCAAATTCTTGCGTCCTATACACAAAGTTAATTCTACCCTTATCATGCTTACTTTGCTATACATTGGAAATAACCTGTCCAAATGTTTCACGACTTTTTGGGTCGGCAGTAGCCTCGTTTGCATAATCAGGAAGGTTATTCTGAAAACATAATAAAATATTGATAAATAGAGTAGTTGTTTTCGGACAATACGCAAATGTATTGGCCTCGTCGGTGATGAAGTAAAAACCTCATGTGTTCGACTTCGAAGCTTCGTCTCGTCCAATAGTTTAAGGATTCCGCTGGACCAATAAATCTGCGCTCAATTCATCCATTTTATATCACATTTGCATCATTTCCAAAGGCAGAGTTCAACAACCTCCATCTAAAAAAGCAAAGATAAAGAGTTGACCTCAAGTTTTGCAGTATGCAAACTCGCATCCTTGTGCCTGTAGATCATCGGAAGCTTTCTTTTTGCAGTGGTCATCGCACCTGTCCAATATTGTCCGGAGTCTTTTCAATATGATGGATGATTCATCCTGCAGGCTTCTGACTTTGACCGCTTGACGATGGACAATAGATGGACACTGTTTTATAAGTCTACTTTGACATCTTGATGGTTCAAGCCAATCATTTGTATATACGCTTGACCCTCTTGTATCATGTGTATAGAGATCACGACAGAATTTGTTTTCCACGTAAGGTCATTCGGTTGCCATCTCTTGATCAGTCTTTATCACTGACTGTACACGCATTCTGGTACCAATGGTTAATATTGCATGTCTCTTATATTTCTATGGTTAATGTTGTACTTATCTTACATTAAATTTTCTATGAAACCTTCTAGTAAACATGGTAAAGAAGAGGGAGAAGAAGAAATGTTCTTTTACACAATACTATTACTATAGTCTTGTATTGTTGCATGTTATCTAATGGTCAAAATACACGATGCAATTTCCCAAGCAATTGCCTATTTCAAGTCACCTCAGAGTACCTTGCAACAGGATTGCGCTGTGATCTTTAGTCTGTGGTGTTGGACTTGCATTGTGAAATTATTGATACCCTGTGTGCTGGCATTAACCCTGCAATAATACGTGTAGTTACTAAGGCTCTATACTTAAGGATTGCCTGCAATTTAATGCAAGCTAAAGTAATATAATGTAATGAGTTCAAGTGAATGTTTTGTTTATGTCTGTCAGTAGGCACATAACTCACCCACTAAATTAATGGGCCTTGCAATTGAAATTGCATCGTTTGCATTGGCTGTAACCTTTTCCAGAGTCCAATTGATACAGTCCATGAATTGGTGATACAAAGTCAATTTTATAATTATGTGACAAACGATGACTCTTTAAATTGAATTATTTATAGAAAGGACTGTCATTTAGATTTTCTTCGCAAACTGTACAGCAGGGATGTGAAAAGTAACCCAGTATAACTTATTATTATAACCAGTGGCTCCAGAACCGGGGGCCTGGAGCCCGACACCCCCAATAATTTTAATGAGGCCCAAATATTAAATATGAAGTTCCCTTGCATTTAAGGTCAAATTCATAATTGTAGGGTAAAAAAATCATAATTTTAAGGTAAAATGCACATTTATTTAACATGTTTAAGGTACAATTCATGTCAAGTAATGCATTTCAAAAGCTTCCGCCCCTCCCGCACCCACCCCTTCAGTGTTTCGCGCTGAAGAGAACGCCTCATATTGATGGCCCACCCCTCCCACCCCGTTATTTAAAATCTTCCGAAGCCTCAGATAACTTCTTATATATTGAAATGGATTCACATATCTCAAACTCAATAATATGATTGATAATATGAGATCTGCAAGGGTTTTTTATCACCTTTGTTGCAGTATATATTCAGTCCCTAATGCTAAGCGACAACTTTGGCGAATGTTTTTAATGTGCGCTTTTTGTTACAAAATACGAAAAGCGCTCTGCCGCTCAGCGACTGAGTATGAATCATTGTTCGGCACTAGAAGTGTAACACCTGCAAACGTGACGGCGAAATATTTGAATTCATCGACAAATAAAAACGCACTTGTCATGTTTGTCTTCCTTTTAATAATCGGTGATAATTTCTTTGAAAATGTCATCCGGTAAAGCACCCGTCATGTCAAAATGACTGCGGAGACTTAAAGGGTACAGCTGATGCTCTCAAGTTCGGCTAATTTTGTCGAGATGTTGGCAAATATATTATAGGTTACGATCATTTGTTATCACCGACATTTTATTAGAAAATGAACACCTTACATTCTGAATCAGAACAATAATATTGCTATATTGCCCTGTATTGTTGCATGCTTCTAATGGTCAAAATACACGATGCAAGTTACCAAGCAATCGCCTATGCTGATCACCTCAGAGCACTTTACAACGAGATTGCACCATGATCTTTAATCTATGGTGTTGGACTTACATGGTGAAATCAATTAATACCCTGAGCGCTAACATTTACCCTGCAATACAGGGTGTCCCAGAAAAAAATTACCGAGTGAATAAAATTGAACGTAAGTCGAGAAATAGACATCAGAATCAAAAAATTAAAATGTATCGCATAGCCCATAGTCTATTGTGCATAAGATACAAAATTTTTATTTGATTCGGTTGATTGGTTGTGAAGAAATCAACGATTACATAATACGCGCATCAATGCAGTTCATTCCAAGTTTGATCAACAGACGCTTTTTTCAAACTCGCTTATCGTTTCCAAAAGTGTGTGTATCTCATTAAATTTATTCCACATATATTTTATAATCCGACGGTGTTATGTTATTCATGCTTTCACTGGAGATAAATAACAGTTTGTCGAGAAAACTTTTTGATTTCTGCAATTGGAAGCTCAATTTTTAATTCTTTAGGTTGTGCATCTATATATGTTATATTTTAACTTTCCAAAGAACAAGTTGAGCCAAGAATGACAATGATCAAGTGCTTACAGCTTTATGTGTAATTTTTATACCATGCAACATTAATGTTAAAGTTTTAAAAGATTTAAACTTTGCATCACAATTTCTTGGAAATATTGCAAAACATAATGTATGTAAGAAATATTTTAAGCCAGTTGGAATTTTTTATGCAATAATTCTTTATGTAACATTTATATCAGCATAAAGTACCGAGCAACATCTTACATGAAAGTTTAAATTTTCAATATCGTGCAGGTTTTCAAATTTGTATAAAACCTAATTAAATGTTTTGCAAGAAACAGATTGTTTAAAAAACCAGAAAAGGATTTCACCGAATAAAATATGAAGCCCATTGACAGTGTTACCCAGTACTGCGCATTGTGCTGAATGATCTTTCTTTCAAACTTGGAATGAAGTGAATTGACGCATGTGTTATGTAATCGCTTATTTCTGGATTCTGATGTCTATTTCTCGACTTACGTCCAAATTAATGGCCTCTGATAGATAACATCTTATATTGAAATGCATTCAAATATCTCAAACTCAATAATATCATTCGTGAGATCTACGTGGGTTTTATAATCACCTTCATTGCAGTATACATTCAGTCACTAATGTTAAGCGACAACATTAGCGAATGGTTTGTATTCAAAGGAAAGTTGCGCATTTTGTTGCAAATACGAAAGAGTGCTCTGCCGCTCAGCGACTAAGTATGAACTCCTTATCATGCTTATTCGGCACATGTAACACCTGCAAATGTGACGGTGAAATATTTGAATTCATTGACAAATAAAAACGTACTTGTCATGTTTGTCTTCCTTTTAATAATCGGTGATAATTTCTTTGAAAATGTCAGCCGGTAAAGCACCCGTCATGTCAAAATGACTGCGGAGACTTAAAGGGTACAGCTGATGCTCTCAAGTTCGGCTAATTTTGTCGAGATTTTTGGCAAATATATATTCGAGGTTTGAGAGCCAGAAAGCAAAGCCTCAACTCACAATTACCTGCTCCCACAAAATGAGCATAAAGTCGCCAAGATACAGTCCATTAATCATGACAAAATTCAATAGAAAACAAAAGACATTGTGAAGGAAATATTGATTTTTGAAGACCAAGGCAAGGAGCCAACTTTATGCTCATTTTGTGAGAGACAATTATAGTGAGTTACGGCTTTCTGGTTCTGAACCCATATTATATAGGTTACGATGATTTGTTATCACCTACATTTTATTAGAAAATGAACACATTACATGGGTCTTATGGCATCTGTCAATAAGGTTTCAATGTAATCAAAAGTATCTCTATTCAATTAGACAAATGGGAGGATGTTTCAATTAGTAACTATCCTCTTTCTCTCTCCCTTCCCCCTCTTTCAACTTCCCATGTCCCCCTCTCACATCTCTCTCGCTCTCTTTGCTTCTCTCTCCCTCCCTCCCCTCTCACACTCACTCTCCCCCTCTTAAAAGCTCTAGAATCTATGACAAATGTTTCAACATTAAAGTTAAAGTGTTTTATTCTTAACTTAAAAGTTGAAAATAAAACACTTAAAAAAGGTCTCAATTATGGGATTTTGTTATATTGACGCTTGTGGGTAAATGCAATTCAGTGGAGCTTCATAATGATCAGCATTGTCGTTTTCTTCCAAAAATGATACCTAATGACAATTTTATTGACTTATCATTCACTTTTAAGCTATTCTTACAAACTTGTATTTTTAAAGCTTTCGCTGAGATCAGTCATAGCGCCTTTAAAAACAATACACAGAAACTAAAATGGTGACATTCAGTGCAGCACAGCTGGCAAATTCGGCATATCGAAATTCAAATTATTCATAAGTTAAAATTGATGAAAAACTTGTCAATAGTTATTAATTGAGTGCGTGCCACCTTGTTAAAATAGACCTTATCCTTAGTAAAAAAATAATAATTTCACATCACAAAAATAGAACGACTGTTCATTATCTTGACCGATTTCTTTAGTATAGAATGACATAGGGTTGGTCATGTCTTAAAATGCCCGTCTTCACCGAACAAAGCCACTTAGTGATGTTCAAGATCAAAGCTCTTTCTGTTATCATAAAGACACAATATCAAGAAAACAATGGCATAGACAATTAATAGAAGAGATGACCAACGGCCAAATAGAAGCTGGAGGCGGGAAAGGCGGTCATCACACGACTCAAACGACAAAGGAGTTAAAAAAGGTTTTCACACTATTAATATACTGTTGTCTTTATACAAATGGGAAAAATAGGGAACATCCAGATGCCTGCAGGTCGTCTGTACGACCGTATTCCAGAAACAATAGACATAATTAGTTGTTGAACTTCAAAACTTAATTGCCTCCATTTACATTTTAACCCACATTATCGAAAAGTTAGTGACTCATGAAACAATCTTCCTTCATTACCCATTCGAACATTATGCCGAAAACCACTTCTGTTGAATACACACCCAAGTGTGACGATTTTTAGCCACTATGTAATTTCGGTAAGACCTTTAATGGTATGGTTTATTGTCTGTTCAAGTTGTAATGACCTTTGCAAGTTAATTGGTATATTCAAGAATATCAATCATGTTTTAAATGTCTACTTCTTCCCTGCCAACAAGAGGAGAACAAAATGCCTTTTTCAAAACTTAATTAGTATTGATTAGGGTCAAGACTAAAAGAGTAAAAGATCAGTCTTAAGCAATGCCATCCCCAAGAGGAGTACAAAATGCCTTTTTTCAAAAAATTAATAAAGGTCAAGACTAAAATTTGTCTTTTTACTTCATTTAAAGTTCCGTCTAAAACATAGAAGCTGACCTGGTTCTGGCTAAATACCTTACTAAAGATGATAATTACGATATGATTGTATCTGAAGATCAATTCAAAGTCAATATGTACTTAATCATCTTTTAAGGTTTATATATGATCAGAAATGGTGTCGGTTGTCAGATACCGTGTGTGTAATGTAAATAGAAATTGGAGTCTGATCCAATTATTTTCTTGTGCATTTCTCTTTGACCTTTGTTCCCGTTTCTATTATTTGACGCATCAATTTACATATCTTTTGGATGTATCTTATGATTAAAATCTGATTGGTTTTTTAATAACCGTTAATTGTTTGATTTATGTCATAATCTGTTAAAATATTAAGATTTCTTTTAAATTATGTCATTGTAATTTAACAAGAAAAGGACAAACAGACGTTTGACCGTCATAATTACCGAATTGTACGAAAAAGATAACTATCCAACTTTTTTTTTTTAAAGGCCGGTAAATTGTATATTTTTCAAACGTTTCTGAAGAAGTTTCGGTAGGTTTGTGTCATAATTCATTTTGTAACCTCGACCACGCCTGTATTACAGCATATATTGAAAATGATATGAACGTAATGCTTAAATGAATTGATACTAGTAATAGAAATAATATAAAACGCGGAGCAGGGCCGAAGAATAATCTTGATTGTTAAAAAATACATTGCATGTTGAGAAAGCTGAAATCACTATGATGAACACTATATTGTCATGATTGTAAGGTGCTTTTACCGTTCCCTAGACTATGCCATAGTCGAATTTTATTTAAAATATGTTATTATTAGTCACGATGAACCCATTTGGTTGAACTCAAAATTATACTGATATTTATTAAAATTAAAGTATTCAATAGTAAAAAGGTCATAAAGAGTTAAAAATATCAGATAATTAGTGACTGAAGTAACTGAATGCAACATTATCTTGCATAATTATAATGGCTCACTTTAATACTGAACAATTCTGATTTTGGAATCTACCAGTTTATTGATAGCGAACCTCGAAAATCCGATTATGGACTTTGATTTTAAGCAGAACTTTACCCCGGGACTTTGCTCTCTAAAAACACACAGTCAAGCATACTTGTTTATCAGTCCATTAACCACAAGGACTAAGCATGGTATAGTACACGACGCGCTAGATGTTTGATGAGAGATTAACTTTCGCGTCAACACAAAGCGCCGCAAATACCACAGATAGTTGTGTACGGTGTAGTTAATGGTAATGGCGCGGGCCCGGAAAATTTAAACAATAGCGAGATATGAGCGACCAATCACAAGGCAGATCCATTTAAAGATGCATTACATCATGGCCAATTTTAGTTAGGCCAGAAATTGGCCTAACTCTCCATAGAGTCCCGTGTTAAAAAATCTTAACCGCAAGGCAAAGTCAGTAGTCCACTTGGGAAGCTAACAAACAGAGGGAGTGCGGTGACTGAAAAGATCAGATACAGATGTGAAAATCTATCAGTTGCACACAAATCAATATAAATCAGAGTTTTATGCTTAAATGTAATGGCCAGAGTATGCAAAATGGGCAAGTGGACTACGGAGAAGTCTAACCGTTCCCGGAAACTCCTTGTTACGCAGTTTACTGACTCCACTCTATTTGGTGTATAATTCATGTAAATTTGTTTTTGGGCACACATACTTATTTGCATAAAGGCGCGTATAGGCTACACATATGGCGCACCAACCCCCCCCCCCAACCACCCCTACACGCATACACCCTACTTGTATTCACCGGCAAACGAGGACGTATAGACACTGTCAAACGTACATGTGCTGAAATTTCTGACCGTGGACGTCTCAGACCATTTACTCTCCCAATTGACGACCCTACCCCATACCATGCCCAGCAAACGCGGTTCTATGTTCCTTGTGATGGCTTCAGTTGGCAACCGAGGACATCCTCAGTTGGAATTTGTCCGCATATACGAAGTGTATCCTGGTCAACGTCCATGGCCACAGGTAAAAACCAACGCATCCCCTTCACACCCCACACCGCCCACCCCTATACACATCCCTCTACACCCCCACCCGACACACACACATTCATAGACAGGCTATCACAGAAATTATCATTGTACTTTTTAGAGGTCACTTTCATTTGCTAGAATTCCTACGGTTGACAGTCGGAATGAAAAGCTTTTTATGCACATCTATGTTAAATGAAACATCAACTTCCATTAGAGTTAATGTTTCTTATGCGTTCCTCAAATTGGCAGTTTCGCCCTTGGAAGGCTCGTCGTTCCTGTCATGCCTGAACAAGAACCTACAATGATTTTGCGGCAAAAGTGGGACACTGGATTTGGATGATCCAGGAATTGGGGAGAATTTCTACTGCTCAGTGCAAGAAGTGGGTAAGTGCAACAGCTGCTCTGTGAACATCATTTATCATGAGTAAGCAGTTTGACAACCCCATCTTAAAAACATTTTTATGGAGATTGCCCAAATCTACAATATGATGCTTTAAGGGGGTACTACACCCCTGCCCAATTATGTGCCTATTTTTGCATTTTTCTCAAAAATTATAGCGCATTGGTGGCAAGTAAGATATGTATATTATAGGGGCAAGGACTACAACTACTGCACGGGAAATTTTATTTCAGCACAGACAGCAGTTGTGGCGTTACAGTCAAAAATGAGGGAAAACCAATATTTGATCAATAAAATCAATAACTACTTGCCTTGAGTTGCTGAATTTTCACAATTCACATTTTAATCAAATAACTTTCAATTTGTAGCCTAGATTTAAGAGTATAAGGGACCGTTCAAAAACACTTGTAAAGGGGGGCCTGATGCAAAAAGATGGGCCCTGAAAATTTGTATCAACATGCCGACAATTCATGTTTTTGGCTCTTTTTTTTCCCAAGAAATTAGTAAAATAGTGAACTTTTCCTTTTATCCAGTTAATATGGGACTAAATTAATGTGTCATTTGGCAGAACTTGATAATATTGTTTTAACCCAAAAAAATTGTGCTGCATTTTTTCGGAATGGGGAGTAGGGGAAGAGAAGTGGAAGGTTGTCCTTGCTCTCGGAATAATATTTTCAGGTGAAATTATGACAAGAATGAACACTTGTCAAATCAAGCCATTGTGGACCGTGTATCCCTCTAATCGGACATACTTCGCTTAATGATATCAAAATAAGGGACGCACCATTAGAAAAAACTTCGCCCACTAGTAAGAAAACAAATTCCGCCGACTTCGGCTGGCAAATAAAAAAATTTGCCTGACCCTAACTCACTAGCTCCCCCCACCCCCGATAATATCTAATGGTGCGTCCCTAAGGCGATCTTATGGGATGCGCATCATGATAGAAAGTGTCTATAGTCTATATATCTACCTCCAGTCACCGGCACTAGCTTTGAAGTTCAGCACGTTCTGCGTTAACTTAGCTTCACTTTGTGCATGTACATACTTTTACCCGCGCAATCAAAGTATCGTGTATGTACACGCAACAAACAACGCTAAGCCAAGGCAGCACACGCTGAACTTCAAAGATAGTGCCGCTGACTGGAGGTAGATATAAAGAATATAGCCCTCCAATGTCAAACAGAGACAAAACAGAATCAAAGAGAGACTTCAGTATTAGTTTTGCAATATAAAATTGTGCACTTTTCTTTATTTTAGATGTACAATCAACATGACAACAACACAGGAAGTAAAGATATGCGCGACTTGGTCGCAAAGCACGCCAGAACATATACAATAATCATAATATCAATCTCCTCCATCCAACATATGGTTACAAGTTATTGAAATTTTTACCATTAAGAAAATTGTTTACAAACCACACTCTCTGACTGAAAGAATTACGTTTCTTCTAGAAACACTTCATGTGGTCTAGAAATACTTCATACAAATTTGCACACATTTGCATTACTTTTATTATAAAAAAACATCACATGATATTACGAAATACTATCGTAATGGTATTATCGTATTTCTGAATTCAAAATCTAAAACAATAGGCACGCAACTGTATACAGTTGGTATATTGTTTTAGAGTTTAAATTTATCATTTTTAGAGAGTCCGAAAGTCAAAGAGAATCTCTTCTAATATCATAGTAATGCCATTTTTCACTATAGAATGATACCGTAAAACCTCGTCTACAAGCATGTAGAGTACTTTTGATGAAAGCTAAATTAATCCAGGCGCCATCCATCGACAGAATTATAACATTATGGAGTTTGAGCAAATAAATTACCGATACAAGCATATACAAACAAGTACTTTTGTAAGACCAATCTATTGTATTGGCATATTCACGGCTGTTTCGCATTAAATTAGTTTTCATTAAAAACTCTCTATATATGCTTGTAGACGAGGTTTTACGGTACTTTAATATGGAATATTAATAATTTTTATAAAAAATCACATATTCGAGGAATGTTAATTTGATGTCAATATCCCAGTGGTAAACAAATTCCTATGGCTTAAAATTGTGGCTAAAAACGTTTTAAACGTTATTATTACCAACACACCCCCACTCACACGCACGCACCCCAACAAACGCACAAACATGCACTGGCGCTTAATAAAACAATCAAGAAACAATCGAAAAGACCATTCCACCAGATACATTGTAATAATTGAGAAAACCTAAAAAATCTTCAATATTGTACAATATTATTAGTTTGCAATAATTTTAGCCTATATTTCTTGGCACAAAATATATTCTATTTACACTATTTTATTACAATTATAACACACAGTTATTTTAACGTGTCCATTCAGCGGCTTATTAATATCATCGATTAAATGTCAAGTTCGCAAGTGTCTTCCCAATCTGGTGACATAATATTATTCAACATCACAGAGGAGTCACAAGTCGTAGGAAGGAGACTAATTCGTGTTTAATCGGGTCCAACGCAATCACTTCGCGTGAATGTTTCTGCAGACGATACAAGTACAAACATAATCAAACTTGTACATTTTTCACCAATATAATAATATTAGGCCTATATATTTCCCATCAAGTTTATTCAAATGAATACAAACATTCATAGGATTGGGTCAGTGGATCTTGAAATCACATCAGATGTTGGATAAATCCAACAATTAATTAACTGACTTTATGATTGAGCAGAAACATTCCGCGATGTGTGCACGCAGAACACTTAAGTGGATTGCCCGTATGTAATAACTATTTTTACCTTCAGATATAATTTGCTCTTAATGTTCTTGGGCAAACCAACCCCGGGAATCGGAGAACCCGTGAAGGGCTCTATTTCTGAATATGATATTAATAAAAGATAATAATCGTCAATTTATTAGCTCATCATATTCTTCGCTGAGCTGTTTTCCCGCTCTGTCTCACTCTCCTTCAGATGCGTTAAATTCGCATCATTTACCAATTTGCCTCAGTCTAAATCAGGAATATTGAACGAAATACAGGAGCACACACTCTTCATATTATTGGCAAGGGGTCTAAATAAAAAATAAGACCTTCGCGGGTTTCAATCAGTTGAATTGGTTGAATATTTTCTTCCTAAATAATGTCAAGGGCTAAGTATAGGTACCTAATGTAACACAAGATACGCCAGTTTGTCATATGATATCATTCTAAAAAGCTACGCAATCTACTTGTGACAATAAAAGGTATTTTGATCTTTAAAGTTAATCTCAATTTCTTTGGAAGGGATAACAATAAGTAGATTGATAAAAGTGTGACATAAATTTGGACTTTCGTGTTCCGATTTCATCTTAAAATATAGGCTAATACATTTCATTTCAATTACGCAACCTTCACCTTGACAGATAATGTGTCCTTTAGATAATTACATTTTGACAAAAAAAGGATCATTCATTCATTCGAAAAGGCAACTGTTAATTAAAGAACATGCAATATATAGGAGGCCCACCTGCTTAAGATATCAATATTTAAAATGAGCGCGTGCAAAAGGATAACACTGTAAAGCATATAGAAAATGGATTCTATTATTTGAATTCTTCAATTCACCTTTTCGGTAAATCCCATAACCCTTTGCGAGTACACCTGAGAACTCGTCATACTGCGTCGCGCCGATGCGCACATTGTTTATCGAACATCGTTACTGCGCATTACAAGTCGGCGTGACGTCAAATGACGAGTTCTCAGGTGTACTCGCAAAGGGTTATGGGATTTACCGAAAAGGTGAATTGCTTTTTTGAAACGGTGGGAAAAAGACTCTTTTTAAAGTCAGAAGATGAAACATTTTATGTACAGAATTCCTTAAACAAAGCAATAAAAGTAAGGAATTCTACGTTATGATTGATAAGTTAAAATAAATAAGGACAAGTTTGCGACGTACCTATAATACAAGATAATAGTGCGCGGTGAGTTTTCAAATTAAGTGACCGCCTTTTTTAGCATTTATTAAGTACAGCCTTGGTTTAAATACTTTTGTAACAATGCAATGCAATAGAGGTGATTGGCGGCGGGCACTTTAAATTGCACTTCATAATAAGAATAATAGTTATAATAATTATGACTATAATATGATACGAAATAATAATTCACGAATACGTAATCGTGTGTGACAACACTAGCTCCACACTTGAATACCAAGGACGGAGGTCTCCTCGTTTACAAAGGACTCAAAAGGTATCTGCGCTCATTAATTTGCGCCCTAATTTGGTAGGTTTTTAAAATTACTATCTATACACTTCTGAAATTGATCTTACATGACATGTAGCAAAAGTTCTCTTGTAAATTTAGAAATTTACAGATTTTTCTTACGACGTTTTTTCTTGACACGAAGTGTAATTCCAGTCCTCGTGATCTTGTAAAAAACACCACATATTTAATTTGATACTTTTACCGATTTTGTTAGTTTCTTACATTTGAATTGATAAAGTGCAGCTTTAATTGTATACACATGTGCATTTATACACCCAAGTGCAAACTACATATTAATCGAAACTAAATCTGAATTTAGTATTAAGATATTTTGATTATTTACTTATCCTATAGAGGTAACTGTAGTCCGGGTTAAAAGCTCAAACCATTTATATTGAGAATAAATATCCAAAATTGTTACTCAAAGTTCACCATTTTTTCTGTAAATGTGTACATATACGAGCGTATACACTATAGGATCCACAACATGCTCTTCTATCAGGGGCACAGTTCTTAAACCCCAATACATTTGTACATTCATTGAATGACCTTTGAAAATTTGGGTACAAAACCTCATACTCTGCAACTTGAGGTCAAATTTTGCACTATGATTATGTAATTGAGGTTATTATACTATGCCATTGGGATGAGGCTATTGTGGTCCATAGTGAATGCCGCATCTGTAATGCCTATCATGCACATGTATTATATATATCTCACCTATGACTAATCGTAACTTAAAAACTATACAGTGTATGTATAAATTTAAAACTAACTTGTATCAAAAATATCGCAAGGGTTCATTTCCCTGAATATAAAGCCTCACTGATGTCGGACTGATATCAAAACAGCCTATAGGGATTTATACCACTCAATTTGGTATTATTTTCATATAAAATGCAACAAACAACACATTTATCGGGACATTTATGCAACACACGAACTCCCGTGCCCATATAAAACTCAAATCATATCGTTACATTAAAACCCAGCGAGTGTCCCGTAACATAATTAAGTTAGACACTCGACACAAATTGAACGCTTCTTTTGAAACAAAAGGACCCACAGTTTGATTAAGTTAGCACCTTCTGTTGAAATTCTATCTGCCCTCTATCAGGCAAATTTACAAAATGAAATACAATTCATAAATATCACGTACAATAACATGATTAACATGTAAATTTGTTGCACACATATTCTCGAGAATTTGATACAAACATATAAGAAAGTGCATACATTATTTAAAAATAGCTGCATAAAATTTCGTTGTGCTTTTGTTTGTTTGTTTGTATGTTTGTTTGTAAGTTTTTATCGTAATTCGTAAATACTGCACATGTATACAGCAAGATGAAAAAGCGAATACGCTTTTGATTATTGAATGTGACATATTTGACAAAGTATCTTTGAGGAGTTGTCATACCGACCAGTTTATGGTTTAAGAGTTTTATATTGTCATGTGATTTTATGAAGATGTTTGAATGGGGATCATTGGGGTGCCATTGAGGGTGCTCCCACCCCGGACTTTGCCCTGCAGCGCCCCCATTCAGAACAAACAAGCACTGACTACTCCACCATAGGGCTATGGGACAAAATTTATAACATTTTTAGACAAATATTCAGATGCCCACACCCGTAAAAATATTCTGGTGCCGCCCCATATGAGGAGTCATTCAGCCATTTATATCAACATGCTTAATATAAAAAAGAGCTCAAAATGATAAAATATTCCAAACGCGCGACATCAGTTTGAATAAGTCGCTCTTGTGTACGTGATGTAACCTTTCCATTAAGGTTACATAATGGAAAGTCTGCTTAGAATATTTCTCTTACTTTATATCGAGAGTATAAGGCATATCTGCAATAGCTGCCTTGTAGACAATTTGACCAATTCTGCATTCTATATTGTGCACAATATGACACCTAGCAGCTTTTGCTGATATGCTCTACACTATACCCTCGATAAGGACCTGTGTACAGACCGTTTTATCCTGACATCTTTTAGAATTATATTTTAAAAAGGTTAAAGTAACACCAAGTGAAATATGTTGGCATAGTTGAAAAGGCCAAAAACAAATAATGGCAAGATAATAATCGGTATGCTAACCCCCTTTTCAAAAATACCGAAATTTTTTCAAAAATTTCTATCAACTCCACATATTTTATGTCAACTTGTCCATATCCAAGTGAAAATTGGTTACAAATAGCAGTAACATGGATCAAAGTATGAAATTTTGTTTACAGAAGCACAACGTGTTAAAATGTTCACATAATATAATCGTTAAAGTTTGTTTATAAAAGGCGAATCTCAAGTTGATGTATCAAAAAACAAACGCTGAAGTATTTGTGTGATATCCTCTATAATACCATACTGATGTCTGCAGAAATTCTGGACAATACATATAAACACAAGACACACAATTAGGGCCACAAAACTAAAACGCAGCATGTTGGAATTTTTAATTTTTTCCCACCCACCCCACCCATTTTTTCCCCTTGTTTTTAGTAGTTTGTTAAAAGGTCACTATGATAATGATGATCGGATGGTCATAATCCATGGTGACCATGAAGGCAATTGCCATCATTTCCTATGATATCTTATGACCCAGTTAACTATCAGGCCTGGAGATCATCCAATCTAATTAACCTGATAAATCCCAGATTCAATAAACTAATATTACTGAAGAAAATCACTCCAATTGAAAAACAAAATGGTTGCTACAGCTCAATTAGTCTTTGCGCAGATTCTGCTTAAACCAGATGGTATTAAAAATATATCACTGGCAGTGTGATACTACCTCAGCATTCAATTTCATAAGGACCATATATATTGCTGTTCACTTCACCAGCAGAATAGTCACTTAGCGATGATTTTGTATCATCAATATCAGCATACACACTCTCCTTCGATCCTACATCAATGTCACTGTCTTCAGACACAGAAGGCGGGCAATAGTCACTTATATGCCACGTCCTTGCCGTACAAGGAACAGTTTGTGCTCCACTAACATGCATTACTTTATAATGTAGACTATCTACCACATCTGGAAGCACCGTATAATACTTAGGCTCTAATGGAGCCCCTGTCTGACTTCCACCTGAAGTCAGATCTTTGGCGCCTTCAGGAAGCTTTTCACCTGTTGGAGTGCATGGTATGAAAACTTTGGCACCAGGTGGAAGCTTAGCACTTGAAGGGATTTCCATTCCGTTTTCACTACCACCAATGTAAACGGGATTGCCTATAAATTCTGATGGCACTCTACGCGGTGTACGTCTTCCTGATCTTCTACAGCTTCCTGGACAACTTGCATGTCCGTTGCCAACAGATTCATATATACCTATGCTCCCTTCCATTGTGCTCCCAAAGTCATTACTATTAGCAGATCGCGTTGTGGAGATAGTGGATATTCCACAAGAGTTTCCACAATGTTTTGAAAGGCAAGAGTCTGAAAGGTGGGTGGGTTTACGTAGTCCTATATATTTTCCAGAGGGTGTGTAGCGACGTTTTGGAGGAACAGGGGCAGTCAGAGTGGACGCCGTAGATCTGCTTCGAGAAAATTGAAGTGCGGTGTAGCTTGGGTCAAAGTGGTGATCACGAAGCTGCAGGTCCTGTGAGCGGTTGAAGGCCTGGTTCTCATACATCTCACCTCGTCTTTGACCATCTGGTTTTCCTCTGTAAGATACAACAGTAGATTTGGTATGGTTAGATTTGTGTCTTCTTCTGTAAGATACAACAGAACATTTGGTATGGTTAGATTTGTTATACAGACAATTTTACATTCTAGTAAATACATGTACGTTCAAGATAATGCCACACTATGAGCCAAAATGGACTACTCCGGATGAAATCCTTACACCCCCTATGGAAGACAGGACCTTAATTTTCCACACAGGGAGTGTACATGACTTTCAAAGTTACCTGAATGTGTGATTTCATTTGAAATACACACTCCTTGTGTGAGAGATTAAGGTCATGACTTCCATAGAGGGTGTATGAATTGTAACTGGAATAGCCCAATGATCTCGTTTTCTATTGCTTGGTTCAATAACATTAATAGCTCAAAAGCTGACTTCAAGTTGTAGAGTATAAGTTTCTGTATACCGGGAAGATTCCGAAGTTGTCTGAGATAAATTGACAGATAATAAGGATCTCAATTATGCTCATCTGCCGGATGCGCAGTTCTTTAACCCTTATATACTTATACATTCAATGTGTGACCTTTGAATGTTATGGAGACAAAAACTCATTCCCCATAACTTGAGGTCAGGGTTTAAGCTATGATTGTTGCATGGATGAAAATGAACTGCGCCATTGAAAACGAGACTATTTTGTCTCATTATAGTGAGATTAAAAAACTAATTACGAAATAAGAAGTGCTGAAAACAAACATATTAGAAAACAAACAGCAATCCACACATCAGATGTACCTTGAGGGTGCTACAATGTGATGTTATTAGATTTATTACTAGAGATGCTATTAATGCAATTGAGTATATCATGAAATGCATAACGCTGCGTGATAAAATCAGTAATTAACGTAATTATATGAACGACATTGACTTTCATATGTTTCATATTTCTGGTGTAATGAGCTCCTGGGATATTAGCGCTTAAAATACTATGATCCACAACATATTCATCTATCAGGGCACAGTTCTAGACCCCAATACATTTGTACATTCATTGAATGACCTTGGAAAATGTGGGTACAAAAACTCATACTCTGCAACTTGAGGTCAAATTTTGCACTATGAGTGTTTAATTGAGGTTATTGAACTATGCCATTGGATGAGGCCATTGTGGTTCATACATACTTCTAAGCTTATTCCGTGTAAAGAGAACCGAATATTGTCACATGATATTAAATTATTAATGTACTCGTGGATAATTACAGCTTTTTGATGGATTAACTTTTGACAAATTTAAAATCATCTGAAAGTATCAGATTATAAAAACATGGGGTCAAAGCGGGATCTTGTGGTATATTTTTACCCAGAAATTAGCTGTACTACCTACTGACAGCATTAGATTAGGAAGAAAAACAGGCGAAGTCCTAATTACAACGCGTGTAAATACACTACAACTTACATGACTTAACACAAGCTTTAAATGTTAAATGGACAGTGTCAAAACATCTCTAATAGCGTGAAGTACGGAAGGCTACTTGGGTCATGGATTAGATCAGGGAAAATAGTGATTTAGATCAATTTCCTACAGATCCCGGTTCTAATTATGATATGATACCAAAAAAAAACCTGCGTGGATTTTAGCGTATGGATTAAGGATATAAAACAAGCATGTGAGAATGGTGAGTGTTCCTCTCCCGGGATGGCTATTCCAGTTGAAATCCATACACCCCTGCAGAAGACATGGACTTAATCTTCCACACAGAGTGGGGATCTTAAATGGGGTTACTAGAATGGGTGACTCCATATGAAATCTACACCCCCTCTGTGGGAGACTAAGGTCATGTCTTCCATAGGGGGTGTATTTCAACTGGAATAGCCCAATATATGTGGGATACATTTGGGATGTAGTTGTATAATGGCATGCAGGATGAGTCAAAATAAGAAGTGTGACATATCACATATCGTTTTACATTCCATCCACACATTATACAGCTCAAAGAATATTAAAGGGGAAGATATCATGACCCGACCTAGTAAAGTGCCATCTGCTCTATCCCATAATTTCTCCAGATCCATATAACCATCATTTCTAGTTAAGAGTCCATAAATTCCTTTTGTAATTCCAGAACAATGTCAATTATGTCATGTATACACGTTTTAATGGGTCTTGCACCTGCCTTGACCGTGCAATTGACAACTGCACCCGAATCATAAACCATGGAAGGTATTCCACCACGATGAAGCTCATCTTATTTAGTTTTCATGATATCATCATCAATTCTACGGTTTACTACTGCTCTAGGATGTCCCTAAGCAAATTTACATTCGACACGTCACTATTTGATGCGCTGATGATAAAATGCTTTTGATGCTTGCGGTTGTACTGACTGAGTAAATGCCACCGAATATAAGTCAACTAGTTTTAGGTTCTCCAGTATTATAATCCAGATTTATTTCCAGAACTGTTTACCCAATTTTAAGCACGTTTGTACTTTATATTTTAAAATGTTTTTCCTAATGAAGGAAGGGGCGATATGCAGGGCGGGAGACAATCCGAGACACAATTTTCCCTAAATAAAAGCAAGAAGTTTAAAGTCTGAGAATTCCATGTTGTTGTAATGATGTCGAAAGCATCAACCATGCATATCTCATATAATTGACATTTAGAATATGATATATCTGTCAAATTTTAACAGCATTAGCTTTCAAATATTTTCTTGCATTTTCCGTAGTTTTGTTCATTTTTCCCAATCAAAAATATTTGACATTTTAGCCTACGCTGTCAAATTCAAATTACTCACTTTTGCAAGAAATTTGAAACACTTCAAACATTGTCAAACTTGACAAGGAAAACAAACATGAAATATAGTTTTGTGACACTAGTTTTGACATATGACATTTTAACTCAAATAAATATTAAAAAACAGAAAATTATGTTTCGGTAGGTGGCAATTTGATAATTGCGTACATCACCCACGAGACCTAACTCTTATAGCGATGAATATTTATTCGAAAATTATATTACGACTACGTTTTGCTATCTATTATAACTTAATGTTATGTTTGCAAAAATTAAACAAAATCATGAAACGAGAAATGTCTTTGTTTTAACATGACGCATGTCTTTGAAGAATGTGGCACGATAATGGGATCTTAATTTTATGGGTTATATCAAATCGGTTATATACATAACGGCGTACCTGCTCTAACTTAATGTAGGATCCATACATGAATAAACCAACATCGTATGCATTGGAGAATGATCTACGCCTATATTCTATTGTTTTATCTCGTCTTAGTTTGAATCCATGCAATTAGACTGTCAGATTTACAGGTTTTATTTGCGAAATCGATCAGTTAACACCCAATCTGCATTCATCTACCGACGATACTCAAATTTGAAAAAAATATCTTTTTTTGAAATAAAAAAATCTGAATTTTAAATTATCACCAACATATTTGAATCTATGTGCAAATTGCGTTTCAATGAGTACAAGTAACACTTATATTGGTTCAGTGGTTCTTAAGGTCGGTTGGATTCTTTAAGATTTTAGTGAGGCTACATGATATGTTTGAAACGTGCGAAGACGTATCATAGAATGGTCATGTTATAGAGCAAGTGATGAATCGTTCCACACATAGATTAACCTATATTCAGTAGCAGAATCAATTGCGGTAAATTCAACGATTTTACCGCAGGTAATTTTCAAACTAACTTCTAGAAATACCTTATGAAGCACAGGAAATTATTCTGTGCAACAATGTTCACTCTATCCATGTCGATGCGAATGTATATTACTTTTTTTTGCCAAAGAAACATTGAAGAATAGTTTCTATTCATCTCGTCTTTTACTTGATTTCATTGCAAATATTCCTAAAGGCAGGCTATATAACAGACTTTTCATCATTAACGTCAATGATATCTACAGGTAATATATTGACATGTAATATCGCTGTTGCATTTATCAACTTTGAAATTAATTTTGCTGAAATTTAAAAGAAATATGTGTTTGAAAAGTATGAGACTATCTATCGCCTGTAGCATTATTGTTGTTATGAAAAGAAGATGACAAAATTGAAGTACTTTCAATAGCTTCCTGTTAAGATTGAAGCAAATATTTTGTTAATTATTTAGTTGCCAACAAAAGTGATATATTATGTAACATTTAAAATTGCAAATATATTCCAGTTTAATTTTTTATAGATTTGGGTGCCATGGCAACATACTCTTGAAATCAAAATTTATCTGCATCATATTTGAAACAAGATTCCATATCTTAAAACTAGAAAATTTCCTGCAGCTTTTCAAGTTATTTTTGGCAATATTGCAATGTAAAATTTTATTACCTCGCTAACCAAAACAAACAAATAAATGTACGTTTGCAACGTATATACAACATTTAATAATAATCTCGTCATCGTATATAAATGTACCCTCGCACCTGGCTATAAGCAACAACTGCAATGGCAAATTAACTGTAAAAAAATCATAAAAAGTGCATAATTGTACAATTATGTGTTGTTGGGCGACTCTCTTCTTAGACGTGCATGGCAGAGTGTTTAATGTGTATATTTTTTAATAAAATAACAAATACAATGACATGTTTTGCTGACTATTTACAATGCATAATCAACTGTAAAAAGTGCAAGCGTTGGGCATGGCCGTGGTTCTGCATGATTCAACAATATTGCATCAGATCTATACAATGTCATGTCAAAACAAATTAAATTTGAAAATAGGTGAACATGGTGAATGTATTTCTCCATGTTTGGAGAAAACTCACAATGGCCTTACGAATTATATATATCTTGGATGCAATTATTATATTTCGAAAAAATAAACATCATGCACAAACAAAGTTTACTCCTGGAGCACTGCTGCAGCATATGCTCTACAACAAAAACGTCCTGTATGTTAAATATAACATTGCGGGTTCGAATCATGTCAGTCATGTCTTGACGGTACTTTAAACAAGGACTTGCACTTTTGCCATGAGCCTGTGGCAATCAGGTGTTATCGGCTTAATTATTATTCTCTAACTTCTCTAACCTTTTTTTAAACATATTTTAAACGTGCTGATGGGACTTCCCGAAAATTAAAAATAATTAAATGTCGCTTTAGGTCTCCGTCTATTTCCGTGCTCTTTAACCACTAAACAAAAATCGCTAATAATCGGTTTCGGGTCGACTTGAAGACAACGGGGATCTGTAGATCAAAATATGAAATACACGTGAAAAATCTCTTTTAGTGCTCCGATGGAAAATGTAAAAATGTAGATGAAGTCACGTTCAAGATCTTCTAACAACCCCACATGCCGAGAGTGTGGTTCACAAGACGTGACGGAGTGACGTGAGTTTACTGACTTCACTTCCGTTTGTATTCTGCACTTGAATTTTAGATTTAGAAAAGCTTAGAGAAAATCTGTCAACAAAAGTAGTGTTCTCATCAAATGTTTTGACCTTCGTGCGTGTTTCAATTTAGCAAAGAAATGAACCTCATGGGGATTGTGTCATTGTGAATTGTAAGAAATCCGAAGGGGTTCTGTGTGTGACAGGTAAAGGGGCTACGGATCTTTTGAGGCACAAGTCCTACTTTTAGATTTAATAGAGAAGATGCAAGCAATAGCGCCATCTTGATATTAAGGTAAAACCAGGTCCGTGTTTTAGCCTGGATACGATATCGGTGTTAGTGACACGCAATACACGGCCTACGGCACCGTACCGTAAGGTTTATGTTACGGTTTGCCGGTTGTGGGTTTGTTGAGGTCTTTAAGATTCACGTATAAATCTTAGACAAGGAATAATGTTAGTCTATACTCTCCAGTGGTTGGTGAGTGTTACTCAAGATAGCACCGCTGGCAAAAACGTCTAGGCCCAGAATCACTATCACTAGAAATGTCACTTTAGTTACTAGAAAAATCTCGACAAAAAGCTAAGATTCGCCAGCTGTATTGCCCCAAAGTGGGTATTTTTTCAAGGAAATCGTTAAATCATGATACGATATCTTAAAAACAACGAAAGTAGTAAATAAATTAAATTTTCTTGTTATAAAAATGACTTAAAGATAAATGCATAATTTGTGAATACCGTATTCAAACGTTGGTTATTTCTGTAAGCAATTTATTGAACT